>NW_012142634.1:3353863-3395544 GCF_000956105.1 Propithecus coquereli
AATAGTCTAGCAGTTTCTCAAAAAGTTAAACATAGAATTACCATACGAGTCGGTAGTTCACTCCTAGATACATACTCAAGGAAAATGAAAACACAAGTTCACACAAAAACTTGCACACACTGTTCACAGCAGTATTATTCATAATAGCCAAAAAGTGGGAAATACTCAGATGTCCATCAATAAAATAAAGGTGACATATCCTTACAGTGGAATACTACTCAGCAATTAAATGGAACAGAGTACTGAAACATGCTATGATATGGATGAATCATGAAAACATATTAAGTGAAAGAAGCCAGGCACAAAAGACACATATTGTATGATTCCATTTATATGAAATGTCCAGAATAGGCAAATCTACAGAGATAGAAAGTAGATTCATGGTGGCCTAAGATGAGGCGTACGAGGGAAATGGAAGATGACTGCTCATGGATACAGGGTTTCTTTTGGGGATGATGAAATTGATTGTGGTGATGGCTGCACAACTGTGAATATACTAAAAACCATAGAATTGTATACTTGAAGTGGGTGAATTTTATGGTATGAATATCTCAATAAAGCTGTTATATATAAAAAAGAAAAAGACCCCAAATCTCTATCTCCAGTCATGGAGATCACAAACTTCAGATCACTATATTATAGGCATCTCAGTCTTTGCATGTTGAAAACGTAAAATCACTGACTTCACACACACTCATTTATCATAACCGGCAACACTGTCATTCAGTTACTCAAACTGAAACCTCAGAGTCAGTCTATTCTCTGACTCTCCCCTATATTGATGACTATAAAAGCTATCAGGTTTACATCTTATGCAGCTCCTAAATATTACTCCCCCATGCCTCAGACTTCTTTTAGCCCTTAGAATTTCCTGCCAAAATTACAGCAAAAGTCTCCTAAATGATCTCACTGTCTCCAGTCCTGCCTTTCTCCAGTAGATCCTCCACTGCTCCCAGAGTGAGTGTTTCTAAAATGCAAATACGGTTATATCAATCTCCTACTTAAAAATCCAAACTCCTCCATAATCTTACAAAACTTTCAGGAATGGCAGCTGAAACTCTCTGGCTGTCTCCTCTTCCCTCACTCTTACAAGTGTACCGGCTTTTTGCCATCTTCACAGCACACGACTTACCTCTGTATACATTCTCCCTTTTTCCTGCAATGCTCCTCCCCGATTTCTCCCATGGTTAACTACTAGCCTTTAAACTGAAAGACTTCTGTGACTCTCCCCACAACTAGGTAACACACAGCCCCTTTGTCTTCCCACAGCATGTTAAGCAACCATCACTTAGCACACTCTGAGTCTTCCTCAGAAGATAATGAATTGCCTGAGGGCTTTCATCTCTCTATCCTTAGCACATGCCAAGCATGCAACTAATGAATGAATGAGTGGTCTGGTAAATGGTAAAACTGGTGTTTTCCATCAGCTTTAAAATTACCTAAGAACTAGTATTTAATAACTCATCCTGGATTGACATTAAGTCACAGATATAGAAATGCTGGTATATACCAAATAGATTATCATATTTAAAAGTTATTCAACAGTTATACATATGATTTAATGAGAACCTAGCGATATACAATATTAAGCTTTAGACTACACAACGTGATAGGGTCAAAGTGGGATTTGACTTACCTTGACAACATCAGCTTTATGTTTTTCTAAAACTTGAAGAGTTTGGGCCGTATTAGAATCAATCACTACCACAAGCGAATGACATCCATAAGCAATTAAACCTTGCCAGCCCCTAACAAAACAGTAATGTTAAAATATAGGTACAAAACAAAGCAGGACAACTTCTCTCTTGCCAATCCTAAATAAATGATAAATCTAACTCACATATATGACCATTAAGGAAATATTATTTAAAACCCAAGGCCAGTATTTAACATTATACTATTGAAATAAAAGATCTAGTTAACTTAAAAAGCTTGTTGAAATTCACTTTTCCTTCAGATTAAAAAAGGTTCTAAGAGATATGAACAAAGAGCCCTGAGGATGTATAAAGCAACTCATGCCCTCTGATCGTCTTTGTGGGCATATGTCTTCTTTTATCCAACTTCAAATCCTTAGTATACACAATGTGCCTGGGGTAACCACCTGTGACTAGTCCCTGTCCTTCCAACTACAAAAAACAAACACTGGACAGGAGGTTTCAGTCCTCTTGACAACATTCCCAGAGCCACAGCTACAGAATTTTGCATCACATTTGCCCAATTATTAGTTTTCAGAGTCGCAGTGGTATTTTACAGTGAAAAGATAAAGAGCAATAAAGACGACCTGTTGAGGACAGAAACGTCCTACACAGGAAGAGTCAGAAGACAGAAGGTGAGAAGGACAGGTGAGAGAAGAGATCAGCGCCTAACACAGGGTCTGGGACATCGTTGAATGGATATAGGTGAAAAACAGGACTAAGAGAAAGAGGACAGGAAGGGAGAGAACCTGGAAGTTGGAGGAGAGGTAAAGAGGGGGGAATGGGATGGCAAAAGAGGTGCGAAAAAGCAGAGAAACGAATATGGGAGAAAAAAGGGCAAATGTATAAATGGATTTCCCCGGGAATTTCCTACAAGGGGCATTTACTACTTTTGTAAAAACAACCAAAATCCATCATCTAAAAGAAAATCTCACAGTGTGAGGGCGGCTCCCTGTGTGGGCGAGGCCAAACTACCAGGGGGCGAAACCTTCTTTCCCCTTCCCCTCACAAACTCCCGGCCGATCCCAAAGCCCTGGAAGCCGGCGCCCTCACCAGTCCACTGCCGCCTTGTTGTGGGCGTTGAGGGCCCCGGTGAGGGTGCGCGCCGACACCTTGAAGTTGACCGTGTAGGGCAACATCGCGCGGAACAGCCCGAACCCTCCAAACCGACCCGCGACCAGGAAGCGGCGGACACTGCGCTTCCGTTCCAAATAGAATCCGGGTAGTCCCGTGGGCGCTGCTGTCAGGTTCCGCTGGATCTAAGGTTCCACATTCTCTGGGTTCTACCGCCCCCTGATTCCATCGTCTCGAGTTTAGGTTGCCTTAAGTTCCACGGATGCCGGGTTCGCCCCTCTCCAGAGTGCCGCCCCCGCAGGTGATTCCCGCACTCCGCGCCAGAGGGGCTGTGCTTGGAAGAGCAGGTGCTGCCTCCAGTCAAGTCTGTTTCCTTCAGATTGGGACTGCTTAGGCCTCCGTGCACCGCTGGAAATCATGAAAGGCAAAGGATAATAGTCCCAGTTATCCTTTCTGCCTTTGATCAGTTAACTTAGGGTGACTGCCAATGCCAGCCACTGTTGTAGGCGTCGGAGATGTACCAATGACGAAGACACAAAGTCTCCGCTCCCAAGTTTACAGAGAATAAATGAATGAGATTAATGAATGCATGAGATTAATGAATGAATGAAAGGGATTAACTGAAATTGAGAGGGCGAATGAAATAAATGGCTCAAATACATTTTTATTTTATTTTTTATCTATATAAACAATTTCCAAATACAGAGAACGTTCCATATCTGGTCTTGGAAATACTCCCTTCACACTTGAGGAAAAAGTAGCGCTATGCCTGGGGCCAAGGGACCCTTAGCCTGTTTGCTGAGGTCATTTGCATTTTGCACTTTCTCCTCTGCTGTTCTCAAGTCAGACCCAAACCTTACTTCATTTGTGCTCAGCACTTGGTTTATACCATTTACTATAGTACCTAATGCAATGGTTTATTTCCAGCAATGATATTTGCAGATGTCTATTTCTCACCCAATACATTGTTAGCTCCTTGATCAGCAAAAGGAACAACATATTGGTAGTTTTTTCATTACCAATCTTTGTGTCAGCCTTATCACTCTTGTAAAACAGCTTTCTCAAAGATCACCTCCAGTATACTCTTAGTTGTTAAAGCCAATGAACATCTTTTGGCTTTTAGTTGTTCTCTTGCAACTAGTCACGGTTGCTGCTGTCCATCCTTCACCTTGCTGTCTAACTTTTCCTTACCTCACAGCCCAACCTACTGATGTATTGGGGGCCACCAGATGTGCCCATAACCACAGATCTAAATTTATCACTCCCTTATCTAAAATCTTGGATGCCTCCTGTGACAAGGATTGCTAATTGGCACTCCAAATTCATTCTCTCCTTTCATAGGAACAGGATTTCAATTCATGTCTGGGCACATTGTCACTCCATTAGATGAATATATTTCTCCACTCCACTTACAACTAGAGCAGGCCATGAGACTAAATTTCTGCTCAATGAGATAGATGAAAGTGGAAGTGTTGTGTAGCAACCTCTGAGAAGGCACTTTCTATGCTGTTCTTCTGTGCTATTTCAGTAGTTATACCCTACATTACTGCTAGCTGCAGATATGTCTGTCTCAAAGGGGAGGCCAACACATTTTTAGGTAACTGTAACATAGGGTAATAAACATACCATAGTAGCCTTAGAATTCTCCTCAGAAAGGAACAAAATTCTAGTCTTCCTTTCTCCCCAGTGCCTAGCACCCTTCCTGGCATGCAGTTAGTCCTCAATAAATGATTGATGGTGCAGGAGTTCCAAATGCCCATTAAGCATAAGGTCAAACAGGTACAAGGTGACAATCAGGAGTCCATCTAGGAGCTCACAACTGGAGGCAGGCAACAGGTAAACAGACCTTCCATTCCCCTGGTAAGAAAAAGCCTCTTGGGGAAAGAAAGATTAATTAGTTTAAATCTGCAAGCTACCTTGAAGATATGGATGTTAAATATTCAGGGTAAGAACCAGCCGGGGTTGGGACAACAATATGTCTCCCATGATACAAGTGTGCAATTAAGTAGGTTAATGGATTTTTATGCCCTTCTCCAAAACCTCTGTCTTTCCCAATGTGAAAGACAGAATATTGGAGACATTGGACAATTGTTCTCTTTAATAGGACAAAACTTAGGCTCCTCTTGCATGCCTAAAAAATAACTATTTCAGCCCTTGCCTGATGACATAAACTCCAAAGCCTGGTAACATGGGCTCACGGCATCCTGCTGCTAAATCATTTGCATTCCTAAACCAAGCCTTTTTCCTCTTTCTTTTAAAGTTCATGGAGATAAGAGAGTGGGGAAACACGAGAAAGGGATGAGGACAGAAATAATATGTAACTGAATAAATCACTTCGTAAGTAAACTTTCCAAGGTCACGTAGGTGATGAAGTCAATAGCTTACTGTTGAGCACTCACAAAGCGCCAGGTGCTGTGATAAACCCTTCACTTTCATCATCCCATTTAATCCACACAAAGTCACAAAGACCATATTATCACAAGTATCCCATAGATGACAAAATTAAAGCTGAGTTGCCCAACATTACACAGCCAATAGAAGGTAGAGCCAGTGTTGGAACCCAGATGAGTCTAATTTTGAAACTGATGCTTTGAACTACTGGCAGCACCACATTGCCCTCCATGTCAGATCTACAGCCCAGTTGGAAAAAACTCCAGCCGCCTCGGAAGCATGAGATTTTAAAAACCATCAGCATTATTGATATATAATTCACATACCACACAATTATTCCATTTAATATGTACAATTTATTGGGTTTTAGGATATTCACAGAGTTTTGCAACCATCACCGTAATCAATTTTAGGACAGTTTATCACTTCTAAAAGAAACCCTGTACCCACTAGCAGTCTCTCACCATTCCCCCACTTCCCTTCCCTCAGCTCTAGCAACCACTGCTCTACTTCCTGTCTCTATAGATTTGCCTATTCTGGACATTTCATACAAATGGACTTGCATAACTATATATATCCTTTTATGCCTTGCTTCTTCAATTTAGCATAATGTTTTCAAGATTTGTCCATGTTGTATCATGTATCAGTACTTTATTCCTTTTCGTTGCTAAATAATATTCATTGTATGGATATACCATTGTGTATTTCTCCATTCATCAGCCAATGGACATTTGAGTTGTTGCCACTTTCTAGCTATTATGAATAATGCTGCTATGAACATTCCTGTATACATTTTTATGTCAACATGTGTTTTCATTTTTCTTGGGTATATATCTAGGAGTAGAATTGCTGGCTCACAGGATAACTCTTCTGTTTAACTTTTTGAGGAACTGCCAGACTGTTTTCCAAAGAGGCTGCACCATATTACATTTCTATCAGCAGTGTATGAGGGTTCCAATTTCTCCAAATTCTTGCCAACACTCACTATTACCTGTCATTTTTATAATAACCACCCTAGAGGCTGTGAAATAGTTTTCATTGTGGTGTTGATTTGCATTTTTCTGATGGCTAATGATGGCATCTTTTCACATGTCTGTTAGCCATTTATATCTTCTTTGGAGAAAATAACTATTCAAATCCTTCGCTCATTTTTAAATTGGGTTATCTGTCTTTTCACTATTGAGTTATAAGAGTTCTTTATGTATTCTAGATGCAAATCTCTTATCAGATATATGATTTGGAAAAATTTTTTCACATTCTGTAGGTGGCAGTACGGACTTTGAGCCACTTAGCTGAGCAAACATTCCCAATGAGGTCAAGGGCTGCAGTCAAGGTCTTATTTCCAAAACTAAGAAAGATAGCCCTGGCCTGGTTGTGGTCTCATTGTGGAAAGCAAAGGGAACACGATTCTGACAATGAGATGTTGTGTATAAGAACAAGGTGTGCTCCCAGGAATAAGGAAATGACTCAGAGGGAAAATTTGTGCATATGTAATATTGCTGTTTGTGTAGCTTTTGTTCTTATTTTTGTTTTAATTTATTTTACTTGAAATGGTAACATAATAAGCAACCTCAGGCACACCGTCGATGGTCCTGCCCAATGCCTGCACATGTAAAAATTCATGGGAATGTTACACTTGTCTAAACGTCTTCTAGCACCAAGAGCTTCTATGTGCATAAGTCCATGAAATCCATGCACTCTATGTGATCCTTTAACGGCTTTCAAAGGCCCTTCTATTGCTAACACCAGGTATCATTTGTTGGGCATTTAACCATGTACTAGGAGGTGAGCTAAGAACTTTCCATGTGAGCTAAGGCTTGTTCACTCTTTAATCCTCACAGTGGACTTTCCTCTTCTGGAGTCATGGAAGGTTAGCATTAGTATAATAGTAGAAGGGCGTCGTTGCCACTTTGGGCACATCACTTGATTTCATTAAGCCTCCTTTTCTTCGTCTATTATTGGGGGGGAGGAAAGTAACTATTCTTGGACGATTGAAAGCATTAAATTAGTTATTTTTGACAGGCCTGGGGCATGAATCTAGACCTCCTGTTTTCAATGACAATGATCACCCCTCTAAGCTACCCCATTTTGAATCTGAAGGAAGATCTTTCTCTTTAAGGTTTCATCTAAGGTGTGACTTGCATGAGAAGAAGTATTAAGGATTGGGAAAAAATGGAGTGGAATTTGCTGTGTCAGTCACCAAGACACCAAAACTGCAGCCGGCTTTAAAACGAGGGCTTTAAGGGATCGGAACAGTGAAGGCATCAGGCGGCATTGGGGAGATCACTGCTGAGGTTGGCCTAGAAGGACTAACTCAGCTCTTTCTAAAAGGTCAGGCCGTCCTCAAGCACAGCCAAAGACATGACTGTTTGAGCTGCCAGGCAGGTCCCACCAGCACTCTGCAAGAGCCATGGGTAGGGACAGCCACCTGCCAGTCACCTCCTGCTTACTGCGGCTGATGCTGCTCAGGGCTTTCCTCTGGCGGCTGCAGGGGTTAGCTTTCGAGGAGAGGGGTTGCAACTTGTGTACCCTTCAGCATGACGTTGCTTCAAGTCTCTTCCCGGTTTGGCCACCACTGAGCCTCCTTCTCAGGCCTGGTCTCTACCCAGAACCTTCTCCTGATGCCTGGCTGCTCAGACTCCTACCAACCCTATACTGCCTTTGTTAGGTTATTTTCCTTACAACATTGATATTTTAAATCGGCCAAACCTTTATTATTTAACCAAAAGCATTTGGATTTCCACCCAACCCTATGTTGTGAATGGTGGGTACCACCAACCCCATTTTCTAAATGAAGGAACTGAGCCTTAGAAGGGTTCAGCGATTCACCCAAGATCATGCATCCAGCCAAGACAGAGACAAACCTGGACCAGGTTTTCTCACTCCCAAGCCAGGGCTCTGTCCAGGGCATAGAGCTGCTTCGTGTGAAACAAGTCATTGTGAAGTTCTTGTGGGGGATGACTGAGGACCAGGCATGCACACTTTGTGCAGCAAAACATTTTAGAGGAACGTCACCCAGTAACGTGGAAGGCAAAGTCAGCAGTGGAGGGGGTGACTGGCTGAACGGGAGGGACACTGAATCCACAGCTCAGATCTGGCACCGCCCTGTCCTTCCTCATGTTTTCCTCAAACACTTTCCACCTGTTCCTTACTTCATTGTGGATTATCATCAATTATTTGGCTACACTTGTCATTAATCTCTTTTTATGTCTCTACATATTATGGGTAATAATTACAGTACAACGGATTAGTCACTGCACTTTACGACAAGGTAATCGAGGTTCATTAGACTGAGGGTGTTTCTGAGAAGAGTGGTCATGATGAAATGGATTTGTCCTGAGTAGGCCTTGTGGGGGGCATGCTTCTCTCACACTCTTGGCACGTGGAGAGGCAGTCGGGTGTTTCTGGAAACGGTGAGGGCTTTGCAGTTTTAGACAGACAGGCAGGCAGGAATCCTGTCCTGGCCCTGCCACCTCCTAGCTCTGTAACTTTAGGAATGTTTAGGGGATAAAAGTAACACATGATGGTACCACTCTAAGAATTAAATAAAAGAATATATGTCAGGTGCCAAGCTAAAGTCAGTAACTGATAAATTGTAGTTAGTACAATGCAGAGGAAAGAACCCCAGGGTGGGAGTTAGGTGATTTGGGTGCCAGGACCGAGGAGTCCATCATTTGCTGTGTGATCTTGGAAAAGTAACCCAGCCTTGCTGAGCCTGTTTCCTCATCGGAACAACGAGGCTAATAGGAGCCTACCTGGTAAAGCTGTTGCGAGGATTAAATGAGGTGATGTATGTAACAGGGGCAGGGGCAAATGCTTAGTCAGTGTTTTTACTGTGCTTGTGAAGACAGAGCCCAACCCCGAACTCTGGGTCATTTTGCTGGACCTCTGGCCTGCTCCCTTAGCCATGGTGGATACCCCTGCGCCTTATTCCTGGGGCTACTTAGGTTCTGTCATTGTGTGTTTTTCCAGTTATTGGCTGTTTTTTTTTTTTTTTTCCACAAATACTGTCTTCTGCAATATTGGCTGTTTTTAAAGGAAAAATGAGCCTTTCTTACTTGATTTCTTCATCAGAATCTTATTAGTCCAAATAAACGATGTCATAACACTGTGCACCTGGAGTAGCATTTCATACATTAGATTAAACTAACAAAATTGTATCCGCTGTGCGATCATGATTTCTGAGAGAAAAAAATGGTTCTATTGATTTCTCGTTCTTAATGAGCTGAGCCTCAGTGGAAAGGGTTTGCGAGATTCTCTAACAGGTTTAAGGAGTTCATAACGTTGGCTGGTCTTTCACAGAATCCTCCGGTGTCGGGATTAAATATAAATGCCAATTTAACCACTGTTTCTTTGAATCTCTGAGTGTCATACTTGCGTTTCTACTCGGGGTGAGACTAACTTGTAAATCAGTCTGCCCTACAATAACCTTGAGTTTGGACAGACTGAATTAGGAGGCTTAGATGGCAACGTTAGACAGAACAGGGGCTCACGGTGCTCTAACCCTGCGGTCCACAACACCCGGGCTGTGGCTGGGTACCATCAGTAGCCTGTTAGCAACCCAGCCAGTCATCACCACCTGAGCTCTGCCACTGCCCTTCTCCCTACCCCTGGAAAAATTGTCTTCCCTGAAACTTAGGAATCAGGTGCACAGGAGGTGAATGGCGGGTGAGTGAGCAAAACTTCATCTGTATTCACAGCCACTCCTCATCGCCAGCATCACGCCTGAGCCCTGCGCACTGCTCCCCATCCCCACCCATGGAAAGATTGTCTTCCATGAAACTGGTCCCTGGTGCCAAAAACGCTGGGGACAGCTACTCTAACCCATGCTGAAAGAGCCTCAGGACTACTTTGTTTTACTCTTTTGGAAGGTAAATAATAATATAACAATTTTTTAAAAAAAGAAATGTATTTATAATCTTCATTTGCTAATGTAATTATTTTTATATTTATACATTTCCTCCAACTTCTTATCCAAATGAAGACGTATTTTACACAGTTGCATAGCATACATACATCTTATTAACTTTTCTCTTTGAATATTTTACCATTATCATATTTATAATCTTTATATAGTTATAATTATTTGAATGATTTCATATTTGATAGAGTGCATATACAATAACTTAGGCAGCTATCCCTTTTTAACCTAGCATTTAAATTATTTCCAATTTTTTTTAAATAATAAAGATAAAGCTACAGTAAATGACTTTATGTTTCTGGTAAGTTTAATTCTATTATTTCCTTAGGATAATTCTCAGAAGTGAGCGGAACTATCTTTTTTTACCATTAAAAATTTCTAAATTAAAGAATAAATGCTTATCGTAGAAAATATAGAAATCTCACAAATGCATAAACACAAAAACTAATTGTATTATCACTAGTAAAATTGTATTTTGAGTGATTATGTCTTCCTTTAAAAATGTATATATGTTATGTTTATGAAATTGAGATCATACTATAAAGAACTATTTTTACTCTCCTCTTTCCACTCACTAATTTAATTGTTTGCAATATTCTACCAATTTATCATCAGCCTTTTATTTTCTGAATGTTTTGAAATACGGGAATTTAACATTTTTAAAGGGATGAAATGCACTGGCCTTTTATTCCATATGTCTTTCATTGCTTGAATGCCAGACTACCCTTTGAGAACGAGGTGTTATCTGACAATAGGCCAGATGCCAGTCACAGAAGTTAAAAGGAACTCTATCTGAAGCTGCGGGTGATTCCAAATCTGGAACCAGGCCAGGTGCCAGGCCCTGGTGGTATCATCTCTCCTCCCCTTTCCCCCTGCTGCTCTCTCTGGCCTGACCTTGTTTGCATGGGAGCACCCATGCAGTGGGCGTTCTCTCACAGAATCTATGCTCACAACCTGGTGGGCCCCACAGGGACCCTGGGCTTCCCAACTTCACTTTACCCTCACTGGTTTCTTGGTACAGTGACAAGCTCAACACCGGGGAGGCTGGGCCAGGCTGCTGGAGACAGCCACCAGACCCACGTATTTGTCTCAAGACGGACCTAGCCGGGTGGCTGAGGAACAAGCCAATTACCGAGAGTTTGGCTCCTAACTTTGAAAGATGCTCTTTTGGGGGTGATGTGTAATGCCCAGGGGTTTCCAGACAAATTACTTAAGGAAGTCATACCTGACTTTGCTATGTGCCAGGTCCCTCACATTGGTTTCACTTGCATGGAAGATTTCAAGAAAAAGCAGAGAAGGAAAATAGTAATTAATCTTGCTCGTGGCAGAATGTAGTGGTTATAAAAATTAATTCCCTGCAGGAATCAGGCTTAAATTTCACTATATTTTTTAAGGGGAAACCACTCAGGTTCTTGCATAATTGTAGAAAGGGACATCCTATAAAACTTGGTGAGCTGAATAACAATGCCATTTATTGAGAAGCAGTATAGTAAGTAGAATTTTATTTGTGATTTATATATTATATATGTGATATATATTATTTTTATATGTATGTATTATACATATATTTTATGTGTGCATGCATGTGTGTATGTGTGTGTATACATTAATATATAATAAATACAAAATATATATACATATATGTACACACACACACACACACACACACACAAGATGTTTTAGTTCCTACCATAACTTGCCATCTGGTAAAATGACAGTGAGCTTCAGATGTTCTCATTTTGAGCCTTGCCTCTCCTAGTCGAGTGCCTTCTGGGGGCTCTGGAAGTGGAGGATGTGAGTTACTACTGCGAATCAGGACAGAACAGGCCAATAGAGCAGCCATTACCAAAGACATTTATGATGTCTGTGATTAAGGAACCCACTGGTTCTCTGCTTTATCTAGCCCATAAGAACAGTCTTTACATGGTAATATGTTCAGGTCAGAGTTATATGGGTATTGCAGAATTTGCATTAAGGCTCATTAATCTACAACAGGAGGTAGTAGGTGCTTTAATATGAATTTCAGTGATTCAAAGAATGATAGTAACACAACATCAATTTTTACA
The DNA here is from genome assembly GCF_000956105.1 of Propithecus coquereli. Lineage (NCBI taxonomy): Eukaryota > Metazoa > Chordata > Mammalia > Primates > Indriidae > Propithecus > Propithecus coquereli. The sequence continues at coordinate 3,366,010 of NW_012142634.1, forward strand.
CTGTGGGGAAATCGTCCATCCCTGAACTGTACCTATTCTTCTAAAGATTCTCTCTAAAACAGAGAGTGCTGGGTGCAGTACAAATTTCTGTCATCTCTGAAAACCACAGGGGCTTCCCATGGCCTCCTGGATCCAATCTGTCCTCCTGGGAAGTGGTGCAGGGCCCTACCCCATCCATCCTCATTTAAGGTCACACGAGTTCACAGAGCACCTAGCAGAGCTAGCGCTGCAGGCCCAGCTGTGGCCCATGAGCCCAGCAACACATGGGGGCACAGGGCAGCCAGCAGGCATACGCGGAGGTCAGCTCAGGAAGCACATGGCCAGCTGGGACAATGCCTCTCTGCTCTCACCACGGGGCCTTTGTTTATGCTGCTTCCTCTGCCTGGAACACCCTTTAGTCTCTGACTGACTCTTCCTCTGTTAAAACCCAGATTTTTCTGAGAGGTCTTTCTAGAATCTTCATACTCAAGACTAAATACCACTACTTTTTAGTGCTGTCATATTTTTTCCTTAAAAAAAATATATTTTCTGTGTTCCAATTACATAACTAGCATGTGTTCACAAATGAAATATTGGTAAATGAAGAAAATGTACTGTTGAAATATTTATATTCTGACTGCTTCACTCCTTTGAGGTTCAAAGTCCCCGAGAGAAGCATCTACTTGCTGTCCTTCGTCATGAGACAGTATATGCGGATGCTGAACAGCTTGGAGTTGAGCCCCAAGAGAAATTCTCCTTCGGGCCTGAATGGTCCCAGGGGGTCCCCTCCTCCTCACCAGGGCTTGGTTCAGGAAGTGGCATGTGATATGCTGTTGGCTAATGAGATATAAGAATCATTTTGCTGAAAATTTGGGGGAACATTCTTCCTGGCCCCCTGAAAGGCTTCCCTAAGCCATACTCCCTTTCTCCTGTTGGATATGAGCAAGGAAGTACGTAGTCCTGGCTGCCACTAGAAGCCACTCTATGACCAAGAGGAAAATAAGCTTTAGGATGCAGTTGGCCCCGGACAGCAGAGCAGAGTCGCAGAAAGAACCTGGGTCTTGTGTATATCACGAGCCTGGTTACATCAACCAACCCAAATCCCACCCTGTCTTCTGACCTCTTCTGGGGTAAGCAATGGATTTCCAAATTGTTTAAACCAGTTTGAATTGGTTTTCTGTTACTGCAGCTTAAAGCATCCAGATCAACATACTTTGACAGTGAATATATAATACACCCTTTAAAAGTTAAATCGTAGTGTAAAATATTGGTGTAAGGCACAGTGTCTGAAGGCAATCTTTGATAAGAGCCAGTGAGCAGTCCCCACTCCCTGCCAGGGATGGCCTCAGAGGCAGAAGGCACACACCGCCCCCCAGCAGGAAGCACCGGGTTCCTGGAAAGGCAGCGTGTGTCCCTGCAGTCTTGGAGTTTGGCAGGCCTGTGTGACCAGCATCACAGCCACCCCCACAGAGTTTCTTAGGACCTCATTCTTCTTGACTTCTCCACTGCCTTCCCAACAGGCAGGGCAGGGCAGCAGTCACCTACCTGGGTAGCGCTTTCATTTGTATCCGTGATTATTTTGGAGGGAGCCTTCTGGAAGACATCAAGTAAAAAGCTGTTGCCTGGGAAACAAGACTCTTCTTGGAACTTTTTGAGAAACATTGGGTTTCTGATGCTTCCTGAAACACTGAGCTTCATCTAAGAGCCTGAGCCACCAGGGTGACCCTGCCCTGCCAGGCTAGAATGCAAAACTTCAGAGCCTAAACTCGTTGACTTTCTACTCTGCCTAAATGTTTTCAAACTTGCTAGAGGGACAGCTCACACTCTATTCTCTCAAAGTCAGATTTACTCTGTCATAAACTCCATGCTGACAGACAATAACTAGAAACAGCAGGCCCTGAGGGCCCTCACCAGCTCTGCCTCTCCACCCTGTGGGGCTGGTGTGGACTTCTCTGGCATGTCCCTCTTTTTTGGGACCTCACAGAGAGGATATCTGTTAGGCCTCAAGATATTAGGATGATATGTCATCGAGGAACTCCGTGTTTCTCCCCTGAGGTAACAGCAGGTTGCGACAGAAGCTGAAGTTCAAGGGTAGCATAACAGTAGGTTTAATAAAATATTAAAAACCACTCCGACCCAGGTAAACATGAGGGATGTTTAGATCAAACAAAATAGGTGTTCCAAATAAGGATTTTGGTTGCAAATGATAAAAACCCAACTGAAACTAGCTTTGGAAAAAAGGGAATTCTTTGACCCATAGAATTTAAGGAGGAAACACCCAAGCTGCGGGAGCAGCTGGGTAGTTGGGGGCATCTGGGACAACCGGAACCGGGAAGTCAAGTACAGACTAGACCATCCCTGCGTCTCCTCTCTGCTTCTCTCTCGGCGTTGGCTTTTTCTCTCTCTCACCGCAGATATTCTCCACCAAGAGCTGACAATAGGACTGACGGCAGCTTTGGGGCCGTGTGTTCCGGCCTCCATGGCTGTTTCCCAATTCCAGAACAGCTCATGGAGAAGAACTTGGGCTCAGCCATTTGGATCAGGTACCTGGAAGAATCCCTTCTGGCCAGGGGAAGCTAGGATGCCGTATTGCCGTGTGGATGGGGAAACGTGTCCAGAAGGAAGGAGTTCGGGCAAACATTCCCTGAAAGCCTCAATCCACAGAGCCTCTTCCACGTACGAGAGTCAGTCAGCAAACTTCAAAGCTGGGATCACCCTGTCCAGGCAAGCAGGGATCAGACTTCCCAAGGGCATTAATGATGGTCACACAACAAATTAGAGGGAGAGGTGAGACTAGTACTAGGTCTTGGCGTTATATTTTTTTGTTTTTCTTTCTATATTAGAAATACGGTAAAGAAAAATTAAGTATGTTTGTCTTCAAAAGAAATGTACTTCTCAGCTCCTTAGGAACCTGTGGCACACAGGCACTTGCAGACTAAGGGAGCTTGCCATAGTTACTGCTGTTTAAAGAGGAATTGGGAATCGTTTCCTCCTTCCATGGTAGAAAGCAGGAGGGGTTGGGGGAAAACTCACACAGGCCAGGCGCTGGGCTCAGGGCTTCACATTTGTTCTCTCATTTAATTCCCACAAAACACGGTGAGCAGGCATCCCATTTTACAGATGGGGAAACTGAGGCTCAGTGAAACCAAGTAACTTGCTTAAGATCTCCTAGTGAGTAAGGGGCTGGGCTTGAGGGCAGGCAGCAGGGTAGAGACCCTCTCCATGGACCCCCGCCCCCGTGTGTGTGTTGGGGGGCAGCTGACAGAGAATCTACTCAGTCCTGGTGCAGCAGAGACAGACTCTGCCATCCCTGCTACAGACCCCTAGCGAATCTCTGAGGGATGTTTATAGTTCAGGAGTTGCCTGTCCCCATCCTCCCAGCCCCACCAGGAAAGACAGCAGCCCTCGGCAGAGAACAGGCACCTGGGCCCAGGGAACTAGAAGCCACCTTCAGCCACTGGCCCCGCGATCTGCCTGAGGAGTCTCTTGCCAAACCCACCATACTGCCTGGGCCTTGAGGTCAGCAGCACCTGCACAAACCACAATCTGGAAGGTTGTTATAGACATTTTCTCTCTTAGTAATGAGTAGGCCAGGCCTAGTTTTTGGGTGTTCAGATATTTGACTTTCAACTATAAGCACATCGTAATGAAAGCAGTGGATTATCCAGATGGAGCCTTACTGCAATGTCTTCCAAATTATATTAAAATATGTATTTATTCCCTTAATAGTCTACAGAGTTGCTAATTTCTTCCATAATGTCACCTCGTGGTAAAGCTGACGGTGCTAATGAAATAATTCTTGTCTCTATTGCTTCCTCTCCCCAAACAGTCATACCTTATAACCAAATCTCAGACACTATTCACGCAAAATCACTGAAGTACTTTGGGGGATGGTATTGTAAGGATGGATTTATGCCCTGAGTGTAAAATTCAATGTCTCTGTTTCAGCTGGCTGTCCAAGGAAAAGAAGGCTTGTCCAGTGTTTAATGGAGCTGTTTATCTGAAGGTATAAGCGCTAATGCAATGTGACTTGTACAGACCTGGAGTTCTGCCTTTTTTCCTCTGGCATGAGTCCCCGTAAACAAATAAAAGGGCCCTGGATCAGTGAGGGTGCCAAATGGCCTCTTTTCTCATGGACATGGGGAATGTCCAGGGAGCTGTAGGAATGAGCCGAACTGTACAATCTCCTTGTCAAGGCACTTAGATTCCTAATCTAGAACATTCCCTCCTGTGTGGTTCTGGATTCTGGTTGTAGAAACCCTTTAAAACTAAGAATGTCTGGAATATGGACTTAGGAGAAAGTCTGGCCAGGAGGACGACTCTGTCCTAGTAATCTTATAGAAATCACTTCTGAGATTGTTATTATTGCTTCAATTCCTTAGGGCAAAATCTGCAAAATGCTTTAGAATCATTGTATGCATAAAAGAAAAAAAAACAAGAGCTGACTATTGTTAAAGAGCATTCCAAAATTGCTGACAACTAAAGAAAGTCTCATTCTGGTGAGGAAGTAAGTAACCAAAGTAATAAGCAAGGCTAATTATAGAAGCCTAAGAAGAGATGATGCTGCATATAATAATATGGTAGTTAACGTTACACAGTGCCAGCTATGTTCCAAGTGTTTTATATTATGTAAATCACTTAAGTGTTAACCACCTGAGAATGCTGGTATTACTGTTATTCTCATTTTACAGATGAGGAAACTAAGGCCTAGATATTTATTCAAGAGCAAACAGTTAGTTATGCAACCTTTGTTGTTTCGCCCGGCTAACACTCATGTCTGCTTTGGCAAGAATGCCCCATTTATCTTTGGGGAACCACCCCACCCACCGCCCACTCTCATTGCCTGTGATTTGCTTGAGGTCACCAACTTCCCTCTCCCTACCCCCAGAGCCACTGGAGTGGGTATGAGACTCAGGCCTGGCCAATCAGCATATTCCTCCAACTCCGGCCACAGTGGCTGGTTCAGGTATGGCCATGGACACAGTCAAGCTGAAAACCTAGACGGATGTTAAGAGAATTTCTCTTTGGGCTCAACTGAAAGCTGGACAAACATAAGCCTAAGGCTTCTCCAAGTGGAGACGGCAGTCTGAGAGTGGAGACACCCTGGGGAAAGCAGAGCTTAGGCTGGAGAGAGATTGGGCCTCATGGTATCGTCGAGGTCCTGGATTCTGCCATTCCCAAAGCCTGCGCTGGACTTGCCCCACCTTTTTAAAAAAAATATTTTAATGCAGTGGTTTTTTGAGTGTGTTTGCAAGCTTGTACAACCATCAACACCATCTAATTCTTGAAAAGTTTCATTGTCCAAAAGAAACCCTGTACTCAGTAGCAGTCACTCTCCAATTCCCGCCTTCCATCAGCTCTTTGCAACCATTAATCTGCTTTCTGTCTCTCTCGACTTGCCTAATCTGGACCTTTCCTGTAGATAGAATAATAAAATACGTGGCCTTTTGTGTCTGGCTTCTCTGATTTAGCATAATGTCTTCAAGGTTCATCCATGTTGTAGCATGTATCATGCCTGTATTCCTTGTTAGGACTGAAGATAATATTCCATTGTATGTTCATACCACATTTATTTATCCATTGTCTCTTGATGTATACTTCGTTGTTTCCACCTCTTTTGGCTATTAATAATACTGCTGTGTATTCCTATACAAGTTTTTATGTGAACATATGGTTTCATTTCTCCTGGGTACATGCCTAGAATAGCACTGCTGACTCATATGGTAACTTTGTGTTGAAACTTTTGAGGAACTGCTGTTTTCCAAAGTGACTGCACATTTTACATTCCAACCAGCAGTGTATGAAGATTCCAATGTCTTCACATCCTCGTCAACACTTTTTAATCTCTGTCTTTTTCATTATAGCCATTCTAGGGAGTGCGAAGTGATACCACATTGTGATTTTGATTTGCATTTCCCTAATGACAATAACATTGGGCATCTTTTCAAGTGCTTATTGGCTATTTGCATGTCTTCTTTGGGAAAATATCTCTGCAAATCCTCTGCCTATTTTTAAATTGGGTTATTTTTGTCTCATTATTGTTGAGTTGTAAGAGTTCCTTATATATTCTGGATACTAGACCATTATCAAATATATGATTTGCATAATTTCCTCCTATCCTGTGATATCTTTTCACCTACTTGATGATGTCCTTTGACACTCAAATGTTTTTAATTTTGACAACATCCAATTTACTTATTTCTCTTTGGTTGCTCATGCTTTAAGCATCATATCTTAATGGATACATGCCTTAAGTGCTTAATCCATTCTCATGAAGATTTACACCCATGTTTTCTTCTAAGAGTTTTATAGTTTTAGTTCTTACATTTACATATTTATTTTGAATAAATTTTTACACATGGTATAAAGGTCCAACCTCATTCTTTTGCATGTGTACATCCAGTTGTCCCAGCATCCTTTGTTGAAAAGACCATTCTTTCCCCCATTGAATTGTCTTGGCACTCTTGTCAAAAAAAAATCAAATGACCATAAATGTAAGGCTCTCAATTTTTAGGCTTTCAATTTTATTCCATTGATGTATATGTCTGTCATCTCCCTGTATAACACTGCCTTGATTAGTGTAGCAATTTTTACTAAGTTATGAAATCAGGAGGGGCAAGCCTTCCAAATTTTTTCTTCTTTAAATAGTGTTTGGCTATTTTGGGTCCCTTTAAGTTTCATATGAATTTTAAGATAAGCTTGTCAATTTCTGCAAAGAAGCCAGCTTGGATTTTTGATAAAGATTGTATTGAATCTATAGATCAAACTGGGGAATACTGCCATTTTAACAACGTTAAGTCTTCTAATCTACGCACATGGATGTCTTTCAATTCATTTAAGTCTTCTTTAATTCTTTTAACAATATTTTGATCTTCAATGTACAAGTCTTTTTATCTATTTTATTAAATTTTATAAGTATTTTATTCTTTTTGATGCTATTGCAAATGTAATGGTTTTCTTAATTTTTTTATTGTTCATTTTAAATATGTAGAAATACAACTAAGTTTTATATGTTAGACTTGTATCCTATAAGCTCACTTAACTTATTTATAAGTTCTAATAGTCTTTTTGTGTGGATTTCTTAGGATTTTCTATTTATACAATCATGTCATCTACAAATATATACAATTTTGCTACTTCCTTTCCAACTTGATGTCTTTTGTTTCCTTTTCTTGCCTAATTGTTATGACTAAATCTCCAGTACAATGTTGAATAGAAGTGATAAGAACCAACATCCTTGTCTTGTTCCTGATCTTAGAGGGAAAACATTTAGTCTTCATTAAGTGTGATGTTAGCTGTGGATTTTTGTAGATGCCCACCAGATTGAGGAAGCTCCCTTCTAATCTGAGTTTAGTGTTTTTTTCATGAAGGGGTGTTGGATTATGACAAATGCCTTTTCTGCATCTATTGAGATGCTCACATGATTTTTTCCTTTTTTAATATAGAAGTTTATATAAAACTTGATTAATTTTGTATGTTGAACCAACAACAGGGGCTATTTTTCCTCCCTAAAGACATCTGACAATGTCCGGAGATAGTTTGGTTTGCCATAAATTGGGGGCAAAGGGGGAGCTGCTACTGGCATCTAGTGGGTGGAGGCCAGGGCTGCAGCTAAACATCTTACAGCACACAGGACAGCCCCCCGTAACAAATAATTATCCACCCCAAATGTCAATAGTGCTGAGGTTGAGAACCCCTGTGTTACATAAACTACCACTTGGATTCTAAGTCAAAATAGAACAATCATACTATTTTGCCCTCTCTTGATGCAGTGTGACATTTTCCAAGTACGCAAAGTACCACCTTGATACCTGCCACCAGATCCTGACTCTGAAATAAATGGCTTCTCAAGGGTCCCACTGGGTAGGGGGACCAGATATTTCATCCTACAAACCAGGCACTGTGAAAGAAGACATTATTTGCAATTACTCCATGATGACAGGGATAAACCTGGAAGAACATCTTCCCCTGACCCCTTGAATTCACTGGTGAAAACATGGTAATAGCAGAGGCCTGTGCAGCAGAAAAGCTCAAATGCTGCAAAATGTGTCTTGGGAATGTCTTCAAATCCTCCCAACTTAAAGGTGCATTTTCTTCCAAGAGCTCAAGAAGAGATTCGATTCCCAAAGGCTCTTCCAAGGTCCCTGTGCCCTCCACATGGGTAACGCTTAGCACCATCTGTTGGTGCAGGCAGAGCTAAAAAGCTTTTGCTCTGCAGCCAGTTTTGCTATTTTTGAAAATTCATCATTTGAACTTTGACAAGTCAAAGATCTTCTATAGTTCATTTTGTCTTGGCAAACACGAGGGAAGTCATGTGTCATGGTCATTTTTCAAAAGTGTAAGCTGAGACACAGACAGGCTGGTGCCTCTGGGTAGCAAAGCCAGTGAGTGGGTCTGGAATCTGGGTTTCTAGGGATACCGGCCCAGTTATTCTTTCTGTCAAAAGACAAGGGACAAGTGGTGTCACATGCTAAATACACATCAATGGATATAACTAGATTTTCAAGGAAACCTGCAAAACATTTTTACTACAACCATATGTAACACCATAATTAGGTGGTTGGGTGTATTGTCCATACTCCCACCCACTTTTTCTTCCACTCAAGAGAACATATCTGAATGTGAATGAGTAGAAGTAATTTCATTCTAAAGATAATCTTGGATACACTCCACTGTATTAGAAAGAGATTTACTCACAGAGCCTAATTAGTAATAGTAATTACCTGCGATCCACCTCATACTCTGCCATGACTCACTGGTGTCTTGGGCACCATGCTTGAGGGTGGCGTTCCCCTCCACAGAGCTCAGTCCCTGGGGAAATAAACACAAACAGCAAGCAATAAAATAAAATACTGCCTCCAGTGTAGGTCTGATAATTGTTTTTTTGATTTTTCTTTTGAACTTGAAATCAAATCCCGTGGTTAAAGCTCATGGGTTTTAGGAAGATAACAGCAGATGCTCTGGGCAGTAGAGAGGTCTAAAGTGTGCAAACCAATCATAGAAAGATGGAATGGTGGACAAAATGTACCCATGAAGGACATAGGGGCTACAATTGGGGTGAAGCCTTTTGAAAAGAAGTGGGCTCCTCCTCCCCCCAATCTAGAGGCTACTGATAAAGTGAAAAATTAGGTTCTGAGCTTGATGTAGGCTTTATCACCCATCCCTCTAATTCTGCCTTAAAAGTGGGAAATAAGTGCTCTGTGTTTCTCGTTCCTTTCGTGGCAGCTGTAGGCAGAGTGGCTCCCTGACAACCAGAAGAGGAAGATGGATGATCCTGGCTCCTCGGAGAGTTGCTAATGGAGTTTTCTCCTCTACTGAGTTCCATTTTCCCTTGCCACCGATCCTGAGTTCTCCCTCTCGCTAGCTGAAATACACTGCCTTCTGTTTGCAGGAAAATTTGACAGAGCAGTGAGCTGTGGGTTATAATCTGATCTGATAGGCACCCTGGGCTGTGAATAAAGGCCAGAAATGGCTGGGGCAGGACTGCAAGCCACGGAGAGTGTGCTAGGGGGGCCCAGAGGACTCCACAGGGCTGGTCTGTAAATCGGCTATCTTCCTCTTGTCTCCCATTCCTTAGGGCTACTCTGTGATCTTTTCATCCTTCCTCTTCACCCCACTCTCTGTCCCACCATGCAGAGCACTGCTGTGGCACTGCAGGAATCCCCTAAAGAAAGCATCTCTCTCCATAGCAATTGCTGCTAAGGCAAGGACCCTGGGAGAAGGAATGAGCCAGGGACCATCAGCCTGTTGGACCTCAGCTTGCAGAGCTGAAAGTGCATCTTGTCTGAATCAGTGAATGCGTAGTGGGTATGAATATCATCCTACATCTGTGCACACGAGAAATGTCACAGTGTTTTTATTTTTCTGAATCAACTTTAATCTGCTCTGAGCTCCCACCAACTAGACTCGTAAGAAATTTAGTCTTGGTCATGGGATAGGGGTCCTCCTCCTCCTCCTCTGGGTTGTGCATAGGCCTAGAAAATATAGCAGAGTCCAGGATATTCACTGAAGGCCCTCTGGCCTGTGCTCACATTCCTTATTTAAGAAGAACCTCTCTGTGCCCCAAAGGCAGGTGGCTCCAGGAGGCTTTGCGTCAGGTCTTTGCCAGGGGCTGGGGGGCTCACTCCTGATTGACTCCATGTGAAGTCTGCCAAAGTTCCACCCACAGCCCCAATCCCAATGTGCTTCATAGGAAGAGGACGTGGGTTCCTACTGTCCGCGTGATCCTCAAAAACCCCAAACTCCTCTTGAAGCCTGGAGAAGCTCTAAGAAGCTCTAATCTCACTCCCTCTCTGTGGCTTCAGCATCACCCAACTCCTCAAATTCCACCCCATCCCCTCTCCTGTCTGTGACCTTCAAGCATAATTGCTATGTGACCCCAGATTTTTGTCAAAGATCAAGGTGTTAGCAAAGCCAGTTCCTTCTGAGGGCTGTGAGGGAGAATCTGTTCCAGGCCCCTCCCCTGGTGCTTTGCAAGCAATCTTGGGTGTTTTCCCAGCTCCTGTTACTTCACCCTGATCTCTGCCTCCGTCTCCATGTAACCTTGTCCCTGTGTGCTTGTTCTGTGCCCAAATCTCCCCTGTTTATAAGGTCACCAGTCACATTGGATTAGGGGCCCACACTACTCCTGCATGACCTCTTCTTAAGTTGAATTACATCTGCAATGACTCTACTTTCAAATACAGTCACATTCTGAGGTACTGAGGGTCAGAGCTTCCACATACGAATTTTGGGGAACACAAGTGAGCCCACAATGGTGGCCAATTTTCCATAGTTTGTCTGATACTGCCCTGGTTGTAAAGTTGAAAGTCCCATGTCCCTGGAAACTTCCTCAGTCCCAACCAGGTCACCCTAGTTGGGGATGATGCCAAAATAGTAACAAAAAGTGTCCAGTTCTTGGTTATTTCTCAGGAACCTCAAAGGCAAGGCTGGCTGGTGACAGATAAATTTGGGTGTTCCTGTGTTCCTTGGGTGAATGTCACTGCTTTAACTCATGACACATAGCAGATGTTCACTAAGCATTGATGGAAATGAAGAGGAGAGGCATGGAGGGGACAGAGTCCAGGGTTGGGCTACAGGACAAATCTGGGAGGAGGAAGAAGGGGCCAGAGGTAGACTATGGAAAGGCCACTCTAGGGAAGGAAGACCCGAGGGAAGGGTAAGGTGTGGTGTCTGCCTGAGATGCTGGGGTGCCAGGGAGGGTCTGTGGGGCCCTTACATTCAAGGCTCCCTTCTCCAAGGGTGGGAAATCCTCACCTGTTGCAAGTCAGCCGCCATGCCTAGGAGGCCCAGCATCCCGAGGTTCTATCTCCCTGCCATGTTTTCTAGTTGCTACCGCTTCAGAAGAGTGAAGAGCTGTCTCAACCCTTTAATCCTCTCACAAATTTGAAGATGATGAATATAGTGTGTTTAGAAAGTTATTTTTAAATCATGCTTAAAACATTCATGTTTTGTGGTTTGGGTATAAGTCTCCATCCAGGACTGATTGTACCAAGACAGAGGATTGAACTTCAAGCGGGAAAGCCATTTAGAAAAGCAGAGTCTCCTGGTAAGAGAAGGGTCCCCCCTGCACCCACTGTGGTCCGCTGTTGCTGCTGTTTAGCAGTTCGGTTTCGGGAAGCTGAGGCAGGCCCCTCCCAAAGGATCCCTGTGTTATTTGACATGATTTTGAAATAATCCCCTCAAAGCAAGTTTTCTGATTACTGATTCAGCTAATAGAGTAATCAAGATAAATTCTCTTTCACAAAGGCCACTGCCATTTGTGAGCAGAGAAATAATTCCAGAAAAAAGGTATGATTTTGAAAAATTACAGCAGCTGCTCTTATTAAATAAACATTCCCCTTTCATAAGCCCGGAGATGTATCACAGCTCAGATGAGACACAATTGATTAAGGAAACATATTTTCTTGTTTACACTCTGTTAACAATACTATTTTTCAAGCGACAATTAGGTATAAAGCAAGATTTATAGACACTCCAAATACTTTACCTAGAACAGGTTTTCCCTCCATTACCCAGAAATAGAGCCCCTGTCCATACTACCAGCAGCCCAGTCCTAAAAGACGTTCTCCCTAGTTTAATGAATACCTCATTATAACTGGTCTATGGCGACCAAGACATACCCATCTTACAGATGGGAAAAATGAGGTACCTAGTGCCCTGTAGAAGTGTGATTAGGGAACCAGACAGAAGCAGAGTTATCTCTGAACTCGGCCTCAGTGTTCCGGGGACTCCAGCACATCTGCCCATTGGTGTTTAAAGGGGTGTCTAATGTGACATTTTCTGTGGGCTTCAGACATTCACTCCTGCAGCCAATGGCTTCCGTCTTCAGGGGTGTTGAACCTGTACCATCTGTTCCTTCTTGATGAGTGATTATTAGTGAATATTTGGCGATGCGTGCGTTAGTTTTGAAATCACTGCAGCATGCTTTCCTTCTAATTAGCATCCACCACCTGCTGCTGGAAGTCAACCCAAAGGATCTGGCTGGCCTCTGTCGCCATTCCACGTTCCATTTCATGCCACGAAGCAGAAACACCTTCATCACGCTAAGAGTTCTCCAGGCGCCACAACTCATCCTTCCTTTCATTTTCGCCTGTCTCTCCAGCCGGGGAGAGTGCCACAGCGGGGGAGCTGAAGCAGGCAGGGAGCGAGAAGGCCAGGACTATCTGGTGAGAAGCAGGGCATTAGGCTCCAAGGCCTTGGTGACTCTTTGCTTCTGTTGCGGAGGGAAAGCCACTCAGGCTTTTGTTTATTTATTCATCTATCTACTCACCTGTTTTTATTGAGACATAATTCACACACCATAACATTCACCCCTTTAAAGTATTAAATTCAGTGGGTTTTAGTATATTCACAGAGTTGTACAATTATCACTGCTTAGTTTCAGAAAATGTTCGTGGCCCCATAAAGAAACCCTGTACCCGTTAGCAGTCACGCCCCATTTTCCCCTCCCCCAAGGCCCTGGCAACCTCTAGTCCATTTTCTGTCTCTGTGGATTTGGGCATTTTGTTTTTAAAGCTCTGCTGATTGAGCCCATTGCCATTTGTCCATTAGCAGCCAAGAAAGAGAAAAATTAAAGCCCAAGGAAAAGAAGGGAAAACCAGTTCCTTAGCATGCCCAATTGCTTTCTGAAAAGTGACAGTGCCTCAATCTCTCTCTTTTTTTTTTTTTTTTGAGATAGGGTCTTGCTATGTTGCCCAGGCTGGTCTTGAACTCCTAGACTGAAGGGATCCTTCCATGTCAGCCTCCTGAACAGTTGGGATTACAGGTGCACACCACTGTGCCTGGCTTCAATTGCTCCTCGCTAGCTGCACATGACTTTCTTTTTTATCTGACGTCCAGTCGTGCTTGAGTCATCTGTCTGTGCTGCCTGTAGCTTCCCCCTCCCCCACCCAATTCTGTGGCTTCAGCTACCCGCAGTGGTGCCACACCACTCCCGAGCCCAGGCCCTCCAGCGGAGCTTTGGTTGCACCAGATACTGTGCTTGGTGCTTGAATTAGTTTCCTATTGCTGCTGTAACAAATGACCACAACCTTTGTCGTTTAAAATAACACAAATGTATCCTCCTACAATTCTGGATGTCAAATCTTGCAGTCATATCTGAGATTTTTTATACGTGGGTAAATTTAAATAGCTTTTTTGTTGTTAACTTAAAAATTTCTTCAAAAATTAACTGTTTCAAACAATATGTTGTGTGGTTTATAACATAGGTAGAAGTATAACATACGACTACAGTAGCAGGAAGGCTGGCAGCTCCTGTATGTAGATTCTTCTAGAAGTGAAGTGGTGGAGGAATATTTAAAGACAGCCTGGGATAAGTTTAATATGTTTATATACACACACTCCACTTAGCTTTGTTATAGAGACTATGTTATTTTTCACACAAAAATGTTGCTTATCTCAACATGGATTGAGTTTATTATTGTTGTTTTAAAACAAGTCAATAATATTTTTAATATCTCAGTTTTAACTTCTAACGTGATAAATATCGATGGACACGTAACCCACAAAAAAAAACCTCTCTGTACTCTTTAATCTTAAGAGTATGATGGAGCACTGGGACACCAACAAGTCTGAGAGCCAGGTGCCCTTGGAAAGAATGTGTCACCCGCTGATCATTATGTCCCAAATATTGACTCCAGAGTCTATTCTCTAAGGATGTTACCACTAGGCTTCTTAAATGAAAAAAAAAAAAAAAAGGTGTTTTCAACACCTATTTGTAAAAAAACAGCAATCTAAGAATAGGAGGGAGAGAACATCATTACCTGATGAAGAGTCTCTGCATAAAATTTACAGAAATGTCATACCTGAAGAGTGGAACACGGCACATATTCCCTTTGAAGTCAGGAATACAACTTGCGTTGCTTCTGTCACTGCTCCTATTCAACATTGCACAAAAGGTTTTAAGTCAGTGCAGTAAGATAAGAAAAAGAAATGAAACATATAAGGATTACAAAGGCAGAAACAAAATTGGCATCATTTGCAGACAAAATTTCTGTTGACATAAAAATTCCAAGTGAGATCTGCAGAAGAGCTATGAGAACAAATAGGATGGGTGTATGTGGTTGCTGGACACAAGATCGATATGAAAAACCAATACTATTCTTACATCCCAGGAACTATTAGTTAGAAAATGCAATTTTTAAAAAACCTAAACTTCATATTTGTAACAGATGTTTGCAGATAAAACAAAATTTTAAAAAACTTTATTGAAAAATATAGGCTATAATTTCAACCCTAGTCTAATAAAAGTTCTGATAAGGTTTTTCTCAGAATTGGACAAGCTGATCCTAAAGCCATATACATGAGTAAAGGGTGGAAAATGCCAAGACAAATTTAAAGAAAGCAGCCATATGTGTGGTCAGGGAGGACGTTGGGATGGGGAACAATATGGGTCTTGCTAGATAGCAAAGCTTACCATACAGCAGCAGTCAATAAAACAGTGACGCATTGGCCAGCACAGGTCAGGCAGCCCAGACACAGAGCCACATAGGTAAGCAAACTTGGTACACGACAGAGGCAGCTTTAAAATTAATAAGAAAGAATAGACCAAATGTGATTCTCGCAAATTTTTGGAAGAAGATAACATTAGATCATTATCTCCCATCATATTAAAAATAATTTCCATGGTATTAAAAGACATGAATGTCAAAAACAAAACTATAGAACTATTAGAAGAAAACATAGGCAAATATCTCTATGGGAGTGTAATAGTGACAGATTTGGACAGTTTTCTTTATACCCAGCTCAGTGTGAGTGAATCCATTTCTGAGAGAAGACCTAGGTGGATTGGGGCTGGGGCAATGGCTATTGGCCAGCGTGGCATTCATCCAGTGGTCTGAGGTGGTGCTCCAGGAGGGCTTATCCCCATTGGCCTCCTTGGCTCACACTAATTAATGCTGAGGCTGTCAGTGGAATTCATGTTCTGGTATTAGCACTGAAAATAAACAGGTTGGCTATAGTCAGCAATACACCCTCTTGCACCCACTGAGAATTGATAGGGAACCCTAGGCAGACTGGAGGGGCTGTGGTCATGTAGAGTGGAGCAAAGAACAGGGGGCCTCCCTGATCCTCAGGTTCCTCCTCTGTAAAGGAGGTATGCTGACTCCTCAGGATTATGCAAGAACTGGATGAGCAAGGGGTGTTGATGAAATGTTGGGCACACCGCAAGTGCTCAGCAGGGGCTGCTCCCCTCCTGTCTCCTCTCCTGCCTAGTGTGGTGTTGGGCCCAGGGATGCATTATGGACAAAATTATCTAGAATACAGAGTGTGAGAGCAAAGGTGCCAGGATAGGCTGTGGGGACCCATGAAGAAGGAGGGTGGCCTTCCAGCTGGGAAGTCAGGGAGGCTCCATGCAAGGGCAGCTGCTGAGCTGGCTGGGATCCAGAAGTATGGAGTAGGGAAGGGCCTCCCCAGGAAAGGAGCAGCAGGAGTGGCCACTGTCAAGAGAGGAGCGCACAGGACCCAAGGCACAGCCACGAGTCCAGGGAAGGAGTTTGGTATAAGAGCAGGTGTGACAGTAGGTGGAGGGGAGAGGAGGGCTGGATATGGCAGGAGAAAGGTGTGAACCCTCTGCTTACTCTTGGGCTTGTGTGGGGGAAGTGAGTAAATCATATATGTGCTTTGAGAAGATTGGTTTGGTACAGCAATTATACCAAATCCTGAATTTCACTGAATTTGATATGGAAAATCAGCCGTGGCCCAGCATTGTATGCAATTCTTAAAGTGTATCACTTTACAAATTAAAAGGGGTCCTCTGCTCCTGAAACCCTTCAATATAGAGTTCTACTTAGTTTGACAGAAGGGTAAAGCTCTAGCTGGTCTTGCCTCTGTGGAACTCAGAAAAATAAATCATTTAATCAAAGATATTTAAGGGGGCATTGTGCTTGCCTCTTGTTTTCAAAAATTGTTTGCCTTTCTATTTCTACTCCTTTAATTATTCAATACAGGCTGTGTTTTAGTAAAATCATGTTCCTGCCATTTTGTCTAATTTTGTGCAGAAAGTTGTATAATATCACAAAACCATCAAGGGATAAAGGAAGAGTATTCTCTATGCCAGATTTTGGCCTACTTGCCTCTTTTTTCTGTTTGATTTTACTTAATTGAAAGATTGTTTCATACATTTTTCTTTTTCCCCATGTCGATTTTTGTTTTTTCTAGTCTCATTTCAGGACTCATTCAACCATTTCTGCTTCTCAAATAGATGCTGTTCTGCTGGTAATAGAGAAAGCTCCAGGTGCACTGCCATTATGCAATTCAGGGATATTATTAAGGGCATTTAATTCACATAATTGTGTTTGATTAGAAAGGAATGACTAAGTCTTGGATTGAATTGACTGGGTCATAACTATTTTAAGGTTATTATTAAGAATTTAAATATTATCAGGCAATTTCTTATGGCCGTTTGATGTGTCTGTTTTCACTTATAATAATAGTTCTCCGGTAAAATCTTCCTTGGAATAGCATTTTATACTTACTAAGGGGCTGACATGCTTTTTTGGATATAATCAACTTAATGGCTCAGGTATTTTTCCATTACTTTCATTATAAGTTTGGGGAAACTAAGGCATGAGATTTAAATGACCAGCTCAAAGCAGGTGACACTTTCACTTGAGCTTTCATCTGTCTTCAGGTTTAAAAGTCAAATCTTCCACGGTTGTTATGTTAATGTCAAGACTATATGTTACTTATTGTCCTTGAATTTGTGAATCCCAGAAAAATTGGCCGTTGTACAACAATTGCTACAGAAAAAAGGAGGGCTAGTAATGTTTCCATTAGACACAGATAACTGGGCTTAAGTGTGGTCTTTAACTAAATTATGATCCATTATAATTCATTTAATAAATCTGACATTATGGTGTGCATCAATGTCGATCTATTATTGTGAATTATTTTCTGTATTTTGAAATCAATAACTTTTTTCTCATGACTATTTGTATTCTTTTGGCATTGCTATGGGTTAGGGTTTCTCAGCCTCAGCACTACTGACATTTTGGGTCCAGATAATTCTTTGTCGTGGGGAGCTGTCCTGAGCAATGTAGGATGTTTAGGAGCAACCTTGCCCTCTACCCACTGATGCCAGTAGCACCCCTCACCCTGGTTGCGACAACCAAAAAGTCTCTAGGTGTTGCCAAATAGCCCCTGGGGGACAAAGTTACACTTTGTTGAAATCCACTGCCATTGATGATATAGGCAAGGAAAATATTTTATTCTCTTAAATTATTGAATCCTGTAAACATGTATAATTTATAACTTTGAAGCACACTTACCAATTGATTCTCCTATTATCAATAGAAATTCATTGAGAAAGTGACCCCTTACAGAAAGGAACCAGCATCTGGTTAATTCAAACACAACCCCTGGGACCAGGTAATTAAAGATGTTCTTAACTGACTGTCTCACCAAAATCAATACAAACTACAGTTCCATCCATCTTAACTAAAGAGCATGTTTTCTTCTAGTAATGTTCCTTTTAGAGGTTTTAGAACTGGGAATTGAGAACACAAAGCAGGGTTGGCATCTTTGGTTGCCAATGTTTGTTGTTTGCTGTTTGTTTGATATATATCAACCTGATTACTTTGCAAATTTCATAATCATTCCACCAATTTTCCTTTATATAATTTGAAATGAAACAATCATTTATGATTGGGGAAAACAAAGTGGTAAGGCCCTGGGGAGAGAGGAACAAATGAGAAAGAGAAGCCAAAACAATTCTGGAAGATGCCTACATGAAACAAGTATTTACGGGCTTCAAGATTATATACAGGAATCAGTAGGACATGATTGTTAAATACATAGACTCTGGGCTAACCCATCCAGTTCAAGTATCTCAGTTCTTCTACTTATTAACAATATGAACTTGAGCAAGGCATTTAAGTTTTCCCTGCCTCAGTTTCTTCTGATATTTTTGTAAGGATTAGGTGAGTTGATAGGTGTAAAGAACTTAGAGAAAGATCCAGCACATATTAAATACTTGGTAAGTGTTGTTATTAAAGCAATATAGTTTTATATCTAGAACTCTCTGTTGACACAGTGTGTGTAGTCTGGACTGCCTGGGTTTGGAGTTGAGTCTATTACTGTGTGCTGTTTGGACCTTGGTTTTGTCGGCCTATGTTGGTTGAGAAGATTAATGAGAAAAGGTAGGTAAAGCCCTGGCCAGGGCCCAGATGAAAAGGGATACATGTCAGTTTCCTTCCCTAGGCTTGAAGACATCCTAATCCTGGCTGGTTCTGAGACCCAGGAAAATTCCTTAATATTTCAGATCTTCACTTTTCACATCCATAGAGTTACCAGATTCATCTTTTTATCCATCCATTCAATTTAAGTTGGCCTCCACTAAGTTGACCCAGACTAAGTCCTGGATATTTTTAAATCCCTCTTCAAAAAAAATATGGAGAATCTCAAATATATACAAAAATAGTGCATTATATCCAGACCCCAATTACCCACCACTCAATTGCAGTAATTATTGACTCAACAAGCCACCTTTCAGCCTTCAACTTCAGCAATCCCTTGAGTTAGGATGTCATGGAGAGTGGAATGAAAATACCTAGGGGTTTCCGTTAATGCCAAGTTCAGCGTGAATTACCAGTATGATGTGGCTAGATCCCAAACTAACACCTCCTTGGCCTACATTAATCCAAGTGGCACATTTAGAATAAAGGTGATGGGGCTGTTCTCTCATAAGCTGCTCAGACCTGTCTAGGAGTTTTCCATTCTGTTCCCACATCACACTTCAAGAGGCCTCTACATCAACAAGAAAGGGTCAAGAGGAGAAACAGCAGGATAGGTAAGCAGCTAGAAGCTATGAGTAATGATTATAATTGTCACTTATTAAACTCTTGCTGTGAGCAAGACACTGCGCAAAGTGCTTTCTTTAGATTATTGAATGTCTTATCATAAACACAAATAAGCATATGCCATTATTTTCACTCCATTTTACTGATATGAGACTGAGTAGAAGATGAGACTGAGGAAAAGAAAATTTGAGAAATTCATCTCAGGTCACACAGAAGCAAGTCAGTGCTGGGCTTGAATCCCAGCAGTCTGGCTGCAGAACCCACATCCTGAGTCCTGTATCCCAGCCCAGGATGCTTAACCTAGAGAAGAGGAGTTGGGCTCTACAATCTTTCTCCAAATACCTTGTGGGACTGGCTTGTGGAGACATAACTTGATGGGCTTTGTGTGGCTCCAAAGGGCAGACACAGGCTCTAGGTGTGGCAGTAACAGGGAGTGGGCTTCATTTCAACACAAGGCTCCTCTTATTCCTCAGTGCTCTCCAGCACACAGCTGTGTGGCCTGGGAGGCAGTGAGTTCCCTGTCCCTGGAGGTGTGCAAACAGTGCTGTAGTGTGGGAAGCAGGAATAGAACAGCCAGACAGATATGGATTTGTAACCTGATCCTGTCACCTACTAGCACAATAGCTTGGACCTGGTACTAAACTTCTCTGAATTTCAGTTTTCTATCTGTAAAATGGAAATATTTAACTTAAAACGTTGTTTTGAGAATTAGAAATGCTATTTACAGAGGTCCTGGCTCGTGCTAAATACCCACTAGGTTGCAGCTATGTTTGCAACTTCTGCTGGAGCATTGGACACCTTCACCTCTGGGCTCCTGGCACCATCCCATCCTGATCTGGCTTTGTATGGCTTTATCCATTGCCGTAAAGCAAATATTTTGCAATACTCTTTAGATGTATGTTCTTACCGATTTTGCCCTAAAACCATCCTTCACTGTCTCACGGACTGAGAAAAAGAATGAGCAACTATTTGGGTCCCAAAGAGATAAATCATCCACATTGCTCTCTCGCATGCTGGAGCAGGCCACAGGCTGGTCGGGTTTTCAGTTATTTTTAAGGCTATAGAGCCCTTTCCTTCCATGGAGTGTCCCAAGGACACGAATAGGTAAGATAAGTAACAGGGAAGCCGCTCCGGTTGAAGTTGGGGCAGGGAACTGGAGCTTTGTCTCTGTACACCCTGGGCCACCCTGAACAGCTCCTCCTAATGGCCTGGAGGCATCACCTTGAACCTCTGGCTCTTGGACTCCATATTGACAACCAGCTGGACACAGCCATTTCAAATCCCTTTTTGGTTTTAAGAGCCTTCTTTGACTACCCTCATTTACATACGGCAGGTTTGCAAGCCTGTCCAGCACCATTCAGTGACAAGAAATCAGAAGACTTCCCTGCCCACTTGGTCTTCAGAGCCATCTGAGCATACCACAGTCCCTATTCTGAACCCAGAGCCTTTTAATGCTGTTTAAGAAAACAGAACAATTTTACTTTATTTTGCTGCATATGCTTTCCCCTCAGTTACTATTATTTTCAAGATAGAAGGTGGTGGAGAAGGTGGCAATATAGTAGCTACTAGCATTTATTGAAAGAAAACCAGGAAATAATTGGCCACTTGATGCTGCCACAGTTTTAACTGTCTGGAAAAAGGCCACCACAGCATAGAGTTTTGAGTGTGAATAATGGTTCTGCCACCTTTGGGAAACTGGGAGATGTTCTCACAGACACTCCACTGATCCTGCTCAGACCTTGACGCATCTAGAACAGGGCCTGGCACATGGTGGGTGCGGAAGATGCATTGGCTGCATAGGAATGAACCTAGGGTACTAGATGCGTCAGAGCTCGGTGATGCTCTCCAGCACGTTGCGAAAGCTTAATTCCAGTGTGGGCATCTTTGGATTTCACCGATTATTTCTCCCTCTCTTCTGGCCCCATCTCCCTTGATAACAAAGAGGCAATATGAGGTACGATACGTTTACATTTAAAATTTTCTTTTAGTAAAACAGCTTTTTAAAGAAAACAGTATGGCAGTGGCAATTGGCACAAGTAGATGCTGAAACCAATTAGCGGGATGACATGAAGTAAGATAAAAAAAATTGTAGATTTAATTGAAGAAAGTTGCAATATAAAAGCAAGCTGCCAGGCTTTAAAGTTGTAATTGATTTTAGGAGGAAAGAAGGCTCATCAAATCACTGTCACTGCTTTCTCGGTCGAGTGTTGCACAATTGTCCATCTCATTTAACCCTCCCTCCTCCAAGGTACTCTCCCAAACAGCTTCTGACCCACGGTAAATACTCCTCTCAGGACGATGGCTTGATGACTCAGTGACTGCACAGAAACTCTTTCCTCTAGAGACGTTCTTGGTATTCCCTGTTTCAATAATACCCCATCATAAATTCTGCCAGAAGACATGAAACGTGACAGTGGACACCATCAGCATCCCAGGTCTATCTGGGTTCAGAAACAATGGCCGTGTCAGAAATGATGACAAAAGAAACTGTCAGCTAATGATAACAAGCTCCCAGTCAGGGCGGGCATTAGCTCACCTGCCTATGAGATAGTTGGCACTTTGCAATAGACTCTCACTAAACAGTGAAGGAAGCAGGAGGAGGGAAGTCTGAAGAGAGAAAGTAAGGATTCCAGCAGAGTCTGAAAATTCTCTCCACGGCACCCGAATCTCTCCCACCCCAGCCCCGCCAGTGCATGAAACCCCACCATGATAATCCACACTGTGCTTGATTTCTCCAGGTACCTTTTTGGAAAGGCAAAGACTCTGAGAAAGCACCTGTGCATGTCAGCTTGCGTTCACTGATCACACACATTTCCTCGCTGGCAGTAGAGGTAGAAGCAACAGAGTTTTGAGTGGTGGAACCTTTTTGCTCCCCTCCTTTTAAAAATTTTAATAGATTTAGGGGGTACACGTTGAATTCTATTACATGTGTATATCATATAGTGGTGAAGTCTGAGCTTTTAGTGCACCCGTCACCCAAACAGTGTACACTGTACCCCACGGGTCATTTTTCACCCTCACTCCCTCCCACCCTCCCACCTTTTGAGTCTCCAATGCCCATTATACCATTGAGTGGCAGGACCTGGATCAAGCATTTGCGAGCCCATCTTGTGATGCCTTCTAGCATGTGCTAAATTGTGTGACAAATAACGAGATAATTGGAGAGCTCCTCTAATTATCAGCAGGCTCTTCTCAGAGAGAACAGCAGGCTCTGTTCTCTCTGAATGGGCAGAAAAAGCAGAAACCCAATTCGGGGGCCCCCCTCATGATCACTATGTGCAAAAAGCTCTGCACAGTGAAGCATGTCACATGATATATTCCAGATAATAAAAGGCACAGAACCTGTATTATAAGGGAACAAAGGCGCTGGAGCATGTACAGAGAATGCTCACTTTGGGTCTTCAGGTTGTGTGCAGTTCTGCTTGAAAGGACCGTGGGCTTATCAATTTTCAGTTCAGAAATGGGATCCTCCTTTCTTAACCATCTTTAATGTGCGGTGGCTAATGATTTTAAATTTCCTTGAGCTTCTCAATGAAATAATCATCTACTGTTAAACATGTCCATGTTCTGCTACCTGAAGAGTTCTTTAGCAAAGCAAATCCTGATGCTCTAATTGATTGTACAAATTCTTGCTTTAATATGTGGATAGATTTAACTCAGCAAGGATATTAGATGGACGGGTAATTTGATTTCCTTTTCTCTTTCAATGTAAACATTCTTTCCTCTGGGAGCACACACAACTAGGAAATTTTGAAGGTAAGCAATGAACAAGCTTGAGCTTGTGTTTCATAAATGTCTATAAAATCTATAGTCACATCCTCTCTTTCAACACTGATATTGGTAGTTTGTGTTTTCTCTCTCTGTTCTCTCAGTCAGTGTGGATATGTATCATGCCAACCTGCTGAAGCAAATCGACATTTCTCAGAATCTCCTTCCCTATTTGGTTGTGGGTCAGGGTGGGTCCCAGGAGAAATTTACGTAAGATTTGGAAGGCAGAATAAAGTGGCAGCTAGCGTAGGGGCAGGGAGATGCTGCACATCGTTGGCTCTCTGCTGGCTCATCTTACATGTGGGGGCAGCAGCCAGACCTGCATGTCCTCTCCCTTCCTCCGCAGCTCCTCCTTCAGCTCCTCCAATCTTGGTCCCGGTGCACAGGCAGCCTCACAGCAAGTGCACCAGCAGGTCACTTTTGACACTGACGTTGGGCACTCAGAGCTGGTTAAAGACCCACGCAGGTTCCGAAAAATGTTTATTCTGGCCATCACAGCTCTCCACCCACTCCCATCTCAGTTTCTCCCTCTGGAAGGGGATCCAAAGAGTCTGCATTTTCAGGTTGTTGAAAGGAGTCCATCTCCCAGCCTTCCACAGAGAGCATCAACTTGAGCAATGTTCAACTTGCCAATAGTTGAATGGGAATTCTAGTAGAGAAGAGAGAGAAATATAACTTGATGTTCAAATCTTAAGAGTCCACAAGGAGAAATCAAAAGTAGGATGCAGAGTTAGTGATATGAGAGAAGGGAGCCAGGGGTAAGCAGAGTGTTTCTGTTCAAAGCAATTACATGGACAGACAGTCCAGCGTGTCTAAGGCTGTCTAAGGTTCCAGTTTGTGCCCCTGCATTCCAGCTGGTCTTCTAGGTTCCGGTTTGTCCATGGTTTCTCCTGCTTCGCATCCACTTTTTGCTCTTGACTGACATTCAGGCTTTGGACATGTAGGCAATTGCTTCACACAGGCCAATTCCCCCGATTGCATAAGGGCAAATTCCTGTAATAAATCCCACGTTCTGTATCACTCAGAGTGGCTCAAACTCTCTGATCAACCCTCAACTGATAAAATTAGTCCTGCGGAGGGGTTATCAATGTTACCATTTTATTCAAAGAACTATTGTCCTTATTAATTTATTATTTATCTATTTTCTATTTCTTTGAAATCTGCTCTTATCTTTATATCTTTCCTCCCTTCCATGTATTTTGGGCTTAATTCACCCATATTTTCCTAGTTTCATACTGTAGAAACTTATATTCAAAAAGAAGAAAGATCTCAAATCAATGATCTGAGATTTAAAGCTATAAATTTTTCTTAAATCAGTGTTTTAGCAGAATCTCTGAATTTTTGATGTGTTTTTAAATCATTTTTCAGTATGAAATATTTTCTTATTGCTTATGATTTCTCCCTTAACCTACGCATTAGTTAGCAGTGTGTTGTTTAATTTCTAAGCCTTTGGAGACTTTCTAGATATTTTATTGTTACTGATTTCTAATTTTGTTGTGATTCAAAGTATGCTTTTAAAGATTTCAATATTTTGAAATTTATTGAGACATTTTATGGCCTAGCATATGGTCTTTCTTGGTGAATGTTTCATGTGTTCTTGAAAAGTAAATGTATATTCTACCATTGGTTAGTAAATGCCAGTTAGATCAAGTTTGTTGACAGTCAAATCTTCTATATCTTTACTAATCTTTTTGTCTTACTTTTTCTGCCGATTATTGAACAAGACCTGGCAGCCCTCAGCGTGCTCCACGCATTGGAAGTGACACTAATCTTCCCTAAACGAATGAGCGAAAGGTTGCTAAATAAACTCAACTTAGCAGTTTGCGACTGAGCAGCACAGGAAAGGAAAAAAAAAAAAGATCTCCAGCTGTATCTATTTCTTTTTTTAATACTGTCATTTTTTTCTCTGTGGATTTTGAATTTCTATATACATTTTGCATTGATTTTTCAGGTCATATACATTTTATATTCATTTATTTAGTTAGTTTTTTGAGACATGGTCTCACTGTCACCCAGGCTGGAGTGTAGTGGCGTGATCATAGCTCACTGTAACCTCAAATTCCTGGGCTCAAGGGATCCTCCTGCCTCAGCCTCTCCAGTAGCTAGGACTACAGGCATGCGCCACTGTGCCTGGCCCATTTTGTATTGTTGCATATTCTGATGAATTGACTCTTTTATCGTTATACAATGTGCCTCATCTCTACTAATAGTCCTTGTCTTGAAATTTATTTTAACTGGTGTTAATATAGCCACATCATACCATCTTCCTTACGCTGGTACTTTGCAGGGTATGTCTTTTTCCATCCTTTCTCTTTTGGCCTATCTGGATCTTTGTATTTAAAGCACATCTTTTTTAACATCTTTTTCTCTTTTTTTGCCATAGTATAAAGAGAAAAGCCATAAAAATTACTAGCTGCCTTGTGATGAAAGAATAGTTTCTAAATGGTATCATGTCTGGGTAACTATAAGCCAAATATTAGCTTTCATGACTTTAGGCAAGTGATTGATTAAAAATAAAATTACCCTGTAATTTGTCAGTTGCTCGGCTCACACAGATCCTGCGATAGCTGTTTCTTAAACAAGAGAAATATGAGACTGTCAGAGACAGTTTGGGCTGCTGGTGTTACATCGTGCAATAAAAATATCATTTGAATGAAATGAGATTATAAGAGTTTGCTGCTAACTCTGAACAAACACCATCATCTTGCAGCATCTAAGAGGATCTGCCAATGGCAGTTTGATGACTGACTGAAGCACTTATCATGGGAACTGAGGTGAAAGAGAAAGAACAAAGCGATTATTCCACTCTAAACAATAGGTGCCTTGAAATTAAACAATCTTTAGCAGTTAAATGGTCTTATGTACCCACTCTCTTTTCCTATCCATCACCAACTTGTATACTATATATTCCAATCTTTCAAATTGCTAGACTGAATTAAAGATTGTTTTCTTACACAGGGTCAGAAAAATATGAAAATAATAGCCATTATTATGATGATTATTACGATCTGTATTATTATCTGTATTATTATCTTTACTTCTCCTTTGTTCCTAAAGTTTACACTTGTCTTGCACAGTGAATATTCAGGTCAATTTCAAGTCTGGCAATGTTTTTGAAAGACTTATTTCTTCCTTTTATAATCTGTGGATAGTTTTTGCTAAAGCCCCATAAATAGTATTTAAAAGCAGCCAGCAAATGTGCACTGCGTGAGACAAAGAGCACTTCTGTGATACCCTGCTGAAAAGGCAAATCCTGCTTCCGATCGCGAGGGAATTCCAGACAAACTGTACTGAAGAACGTTCTACAAAAGATTGGACCATCTTCCTCAAAAATGTCAAAGACAAGCAGCACACAAAGCTGAGGGATTTTGGCTACTATGTAGGGAATGGTTATTATTGGCTAAGTTACAACTGAAGTTCTTCTGCCGCAGGCAAATGAAAGAAGCCGGAGACGCCGGGAGAGCAGGTCCCTCTTGTCCACCAGAGCTAGCCGCCCCTTGCCCGCATCTCAGCAGAGTCGCTTGTCCTCAGTCCCGTAAAAATGAGCACTTACTTTCCTCTCCATGCTGCAGAGGGAAACCTAGAATAAACTTCTAATCATTCTCTCAGTACCCAGCAGTATGCATAAGTTACATTTAATAGCGTTAACCTACTTCACAATGACTTCTTGGAAGCTGGGAACATACCCAGAAGACTAATTCCATTCTAATAGATTTTTTAAGACAACAGCACTAAATAAAAGATGATACTTCATAAGCAATTTAGACAATCCAGAAAAAAGGAAAAGAATAAAATGTCCTGCCAGTGAAGGGGGGTGAGGATGGGAGAGAAATAAAGATTGGAAGTGCTTGCTGCACTTAATCCTTGGTAATAAACAGCAGTTACTTTGCATTTTGACAGATCACTGACACACCTGTGTCATAAAACATTCCCGAAAGCAAAACAGCCAAGTTAACACAGCTATGTTGAAATGTCCTGCTTTGGATCAGGGATTCATCAGAAACTGGAGGGTGAGAGGGACAAAGGGGACTGAGCTGGGACAGAACGGGAGGACCAGGGAAACACTGGTGGCTTATTAGGATTGAGCGTAAGCTTGTCCTCAGCCTGGGGCTACGGGCTGGGCACCTGGCTGGCAGGACAGGACAACATGCCCATCTTTGATCTCTGCCCTTCACAGTACTGAGTGCAGGGCACCAGCAGGTGCGCAACGAATTCTTATTACTTGATTTGACTTCAGAGATCCAATAGGTAGGTGGAAAGTGCTTATATCCATTATCAACAGCAACTAATATTTCTACCCTCTTCTTCATAGTGTAAGATCACTACAAGTATTAATAGCCAGCGATGATCACAGAGAATAAATAACTATGTACATGATGGTTAGGGATACATTCAATTTAATTTTCTTTTTTACATTATATATGCTTATGGGATATAAAATTCACTTCTTTAGAGGGAGGGAGGACAAGAAAGAGGAGGAGGAGGAGGAGAGAGAGAGAATATGAATTGCTCGGAGTGGCCTGTCTTGCAATTCCCCAGTTTTATTTATTTTTTTTTTTTTTGGTGGAACTGGGGAACATTTTTTTTTTATTTCAGCATATTATGGGGTACAGATGTTTAGGTTACGTGTGTTGCCCTTGGTTCCCCCCCCCAAGTCCGTGTTTCAAATATGTCCATCCTTCGGGTAGCCTGCCCTGACCGCGCCGGATCCCGTCCACCCTCCGAAGCAATTCCCCAGTTTTTCAGCAAGGAGGAGCTGGGTGGCAGCACCGCGAAGCGTTAGGAGTGGGGTTGTAAGTGGGGTGACAATCTCGTCTCTACTCTCAGGAAGGTTCCAAACCATCTCACTATCTTCAAGGGGGACACAACTACCGGCCCTGAGGGTGGGTTGATGTTAGGCCCAAATTCCATCCACCCAGGGCTGAAAGCAGGTCCAGGACATGAAGGCGGTGCCCAAGGTCAAACATGATCACTGATCAATGCCATCGCTCACGGAGTGGGAGTCCTGTGTGCGGGAACCGAGTCCTGCTCATGCATCTATCCTCATACTGTGCACAGAGCCTGGCACAACACAAAAAGCCCACAAACATTCGTTGAATGAATAGATGAGTGAGTGAATGAATGAACTGTTGAGATCATGTCTGTGGTTGGAAGAAATTTCCCTTTTTACTTTAGGAACTATTCTCCTTTTGTTGCTTTGGATCATTTCCTGTGTGTTTTGTGACGATGCAATGCACACCCTCCCTCACACCCTGTATTACAGCTCAGCCTGAAACCCTTGTGCTGTGCACAGATACAAAAACGTTCAAAAAAACACTCCGATCCCAGAACAACTGAAGTTTATCCATCGTGGTACAGCTGAAGTGTACTTAGGTGAGAGGGAACTGATGTTTATTTATCTGCCTGCATTGTAATACTTCAAAGCTTGTTTATCCACAAGAGTTTCTGTCTAACCTCTGCCTTTCAAGATACTCTCAGCCACAGAAATTCCCTCTTCACAAGCGATGAAGCTTGTGCTCTGCGTCGCAAAACACCATTAACCCCAAGCAAGAGTTCTGAACTCCTGCCCTGATGAGCTTTATGGATTTGATAACCTTATAGTCAGGGCGTGAACACCACTGCTAAAGTGCAGCCAGGAAGGCACAGCAGGTCTTGATCACTCTGATGTCCAGAGAGAAGTCTCTGAAGAAGCCACCCAGAGGGTACTGGGGCGGGACGATGGCCTTTGGGGCCAGAAGCCCAGCGACAGGCCAGCGTCAGCCCCGCCGAACAGTGTAACAGGAAGAGAGAGAACTTGAATTTCTCCAGTCCTCTCTTGTTATTGCTACATACTAATTGTACATATTTATGGAGTACATGTGACATTTTGATACATGCTTACAATATGTAATGATAAAATCAAGGTAATTGGGGTATCCATCACCTCAAATATTTATCATTTCTTTGTGTTGAGAACATTCCAAATCTGCTCTTCTAGCCATTTTGAAATATACAATGAACTATTGATAACTACAGTCAGCCTACTGTGCTATTGAGCACTAGAACTTATTCCTTCTATCTAACTGTATTTTTGCTCCCATTGGTGAATGATGAGGGGCACTACCAGCTTAGTTTATTCACTATCAAGGAAGCAAGAATGTCTCCTGGCCAGATTTTACTTGTTAAATAAGTTGACCTCATATCCCAGAACATTGGCCATGTGCCAGAAGCTGTTCTGAATGCATTGCATGGATGAATGTATTAGCTCATTTAACCCTCTGGAACCAGTGGGCTTGGTCTTGTCATCCTGCTCATGTTGCTGAGGAAGACAGAGCAGTCTGTGGCTTGGAGGTGGCAGGGCCAGAGGGGGACGGAGTCAGTGTGGGTAGAAGATCGTTGTGCTGGCTGCCTGGCCTTACCAGCTATGGCCTCTGGGCATGAGATATTCATTACTTCTGATATCCACTACTTCTGTTCAATGGAGCATAACTGGATAATAGTATCTACTTCA
>NW_012142634.1:3399234-3401291 GCF_000956105.1 Propithecus coquereli
AGAAAGTTTTATATTAAATTATTGGCTTGTGGTGTTCACATGCAGAAGGGATAGTTATTACTAGTCAAATTATTAAGTTACCAAGGTTTGGTCTAGTAAGCTCCTTTAAAGTTTTTTTTGTTTGTTTGTTTTATTTTTAAGTAAGTACTTGGATCTTCAAAGTGTTTAATTTGTATGGGTCTTTTCTTAGGCACCATATAAAAGAAAATTAAATTCATTTTAAATTTCCTTCCACACTAATTGCCTAGAGTGTCCACTTGACCTTCACCAACACACACACACACACACACACACACCTCTTCTTAACAGTAGCTCAAACCTAGAAAGTTAAGTTTGATTCCAGGGTTATTTTGCAAATTCTCTCATGTTCTTTTGCTAGCCTGAAAAGTCAGCCCCAGTAATGGCTAAGATAGTGCATATTAGGCCTTTGGGTATCTTGTTTTGTTTTACTTATGAAAAGAATTCACAACTGACTTTTTTTTTATTCTTGAATCTAATTTCCCTTTCTAGGAAGGTCTCTGACTTGGGTTTTAAGTGTCCCATTAACCAGAATCCAATTTTGTGATTTATGGCTAGCTATGAAGATTGGTACCAGGAAAAGATGCTTTGTGATACAGGCCTAATTTACATGGCTTGATAGACTTAGAAGACACAGAATTAGACGTTAAAGCATAATTCTTCCCAGTGATGAGATGACCAAAAAGAATTGCTGTGTTCAGAAGAATTGTAATATTCCCTTTTTTCTCATTTATATTATGTAAATCATCTTATGCTGTAACACTACTGAATACACACGCACACACACATACACATACCCATACGCTAATGAAAATGTTTTTGGGATATTTAGTTAGGAATCTCCCTGTTTTATTGGGCAGAAGTAATTCCAGTCTGCTTTGTATTAGAGAAAGAGGGAGGGCAGAGCTTGGCCCTGGGGCCATCCACTGACAGGTGGATGCTCTGATGTTGCATCTTTGCTAGTAACCTGTGAGTAGCCCCAGCTTCCATGAACTTGCTGACTTTTAACAGGTCTGTAATTGCCCTCTCAAATCACCTGAAAAATAATACAGCCTATTAATCAGCACCTTCATAAAGGTAACTTGTCAGGGGAAAGACTACAGGATGCGTAGGGCAGAGGTGGGATTTTCCAAGCACAGTTCAGAACGCGCAGTATAGCACCGTGGTCTCAGACTCAGGCCCTGGACTCCAGTGGATCCACATTTGAGTCCTGGCTCTGTAAGTTACCAGCTTGAAGGAATTAAGTAACTTATCCAAAGCCACATAGATGCCAAGTACCTACTGCATACAGTCGTGAGGACTAAATGACACCAAGCAATAGCCTGGTGTCTGGCACATTCCAAATTGTTGGCTGTTGCCATGCCTTTTACTGTGATGCTTACATGGGCACAGATCTGTGGGAACTTAGCCATGGTTTGGAAGGCAGCTATGCTCACCACTACACCACCAACGCATTTGCCATGGTTTGATACAAGCAACGTCAATAGAAAATCTAGTGAAATCAACCGGTTGGTGATCAACTTGACCCTCTCTTTCCAAATTTCTACTTCATTCTGTGCTACGTCAATATATTTCAGCACAAAGAATTGAAGAAACTGTAATTTATTAAGGACCTGCAAGCCATTCCAAGCCTTTCAATAAAACCTGTGAAAGCTTTTTGAATGGGTGACAATCTATGGCGTGGAAGTGAAATTTTCATATACATATTTAAAAGTCTCTGTCAACATTTTATGGGGATCCAAGGGCAAATCTATTTTCATATTTCAAAACAATAGGGTTGTTCTAAGAAAGGCCCTTCAATAGCATCTGTATGAATCCCCTTGCTCTGAAGATGAAGAAACTGAAGCAGTAAAAGGCGAAATAATTGACATAAGGGCACATACAAAGCTACTAGTTAGATTGTCCTGAGTATTGTTATAACATGATTGTTATTTTTAAGGTATTTTAACAATATTATAGAACATTTTGAAACATAAGAAGAAGAAACTCACTTCTAATTCCTCTAGTCTTAAGTAATTATTTTAGAATATTTTTCTTGC
>NW_012142634.1:3401341-3404151 GCF_000956105.1 Propithecus coquereli
GTCAGGTCTTTTTGTTCTACATTGAAAAAAAAATCAAATTTTCTTCCTCCTTCCCCACAAGAGGCTCTTTCATCAATTGATTATCCAATATGTCCCAGGCCAGCTCTTTTGACATTCTTGCCCATGGGGCATAGTAGCTTATTATGCCCATAGAATGACAATTGAGGGCATGTCCCCATGCAGGGAATCAGAGGAGGCCTGGTGACCCCAGTATAAACTTATTGTCAAAACACAACAAAACAAAACCTCATCACCATATGTGAGATGCATCTATAACTGGGCAGTAGCTTTTGCAGGTTGAGTGTACAAGACAAATTTAATATTTAAGGCTGGTGGCGGGTCTTCCTCCGGGCTTGATACCTATCACGCAAGGTGCTGACATGTCTAACTTCTCTTATTGCTAGAGGCATGGCTCATCTTCCCCTTGGGTGATGTCCAAGGTCACAGTAAAGTGTCAATCAAGAAAGTGGACAGCCCCCTCCCAGCTCGGTTTGAGGGCTCCCAATTTTAAATCTCAGTGCTCAGGTAGGAGGCACATGTGCTGCAGAAACCTCACCTGTTCTCCCAGGAGGGTGACTAACCATCCAGTTTGCCTGAGACTTCCAGTATTAAAACCAGGACAGGTTGGCCACTCTACTCCCCCAGGGTCCTCTGCTGGTCCATTACGGCAAAGCTCTTCCCTCTTATTGGAACTGACATGTCCACCAACCAGTGGTACCTACTGAGCCCCTATTACGTACCTAGGTGAGTATGGGGGCGCTGCACAAAGGAGGGGGATGGGAACTGACGTTGATGACCCTCCGTGTGGCCGGTGCTTCACAGAGCCTACCAATTCACCCCCCACATGTCACCACAGGGGGTGGGGGGCGGCTCTCCCCTGTTCTCCAGACTGTGTCCTGTCTCTATGTTAGAATCACTTGGGCAAATTTTAAAACATAAAAATTTCAGCATCTCATCCTTTAAGAGTTTCTGATTCAATCAATCTGGGGTGGGAGGCGAGTAAGCACTCTTATTTTTAAAAAGTGCTTCTAAGTGATTCTGAATACCTCTTTTCTTTGGATTCCAGAGTATAAGTTTCTCAGTGTAAACCCCCAGTTGGCATGTGAGAGAAAACCAGTTTGTCTCTCTGACATGCAAGGTGGGTCCCTCCACATACAGCAAGTGTGACAGCAGCTTTGCCTGTGAGGACAATCCACCAATTGAGCCCCTGGTCTGCGTTTAGAGGCCAGCTATTTACAAACTGCTCAAACTCCTACCCCTCACCGGGTAGGAGCCCCAGCTTCGCCCATTCCTTGTCCAGGTAACCCCAGGTGAGCTCCTGTGGTCATATTCAGACAAATCGCTTGCTGCCCCACACTGACCTGCATGAAGCAACCTCTGTAGAATGAACGACACAGAAGGCGGCTCCTGGGGTACCTGCCACATAATAGCAACATCCATGCCTCAAATAATGGTTGGTGAAATATGACAAATGCACATGAGAATATAAGGTCAGACAGTTTATACCAATGAAGAGTTTCATCAATAAGCAATGGAGGAGTGAAGAAATACAGCCAAGCCTTTGGGATGGGGTGGGCCTGGAAGGCTTCCTGGGGGAGGTGGATGAACCAGGGAGGGTAGGCAGGATATGAAATGTACAGAGAAGAAGGCAGGCCCTTCTCAGAAGAGAATGGACTCTGCCATCGTCATAGTCACTTGTTTGGAGGAGAAAAATAGGGATTATCACTTCATTTTCAGATACTTACATTTCAAGGCCACTGACATTATCAGTGAATATAAAAGCATAAGCTCTTGGGATGAGCTACCCAGGTCCGAGTCAGGCTTTCTGGTTATGCAACTATGGGGAAAATAGAACCCTCTTCTGTAAAACTGGATTAACAATAAGATCTGCCTAATATGACTGTAACGATGATGATCATATAACGCATGTAGTGTGTAGTACAGAGCCTGGCACATCATAAGCTTCCAATAAATGCTGGCAGTGGTTATTGCTATCATCGTTAATTGAAGGCTTGATCAGTTATTTTAATCACATGGGTCAGACATTATCTCTCAAAATATTAAGGAAAGTTCTTGGTGAAAGAAGATGCATCTCCTTTACTGGGATGGAGGCAAAGCTGACATTAACCTTCAAGGTTTGCCATGTTTCGGGAATCATCAGCTCAACCCTAGATCTATCTGTGCCCAGTGGATAAATAAGCTGATGTCTCGGTTTGCTAGGACATCCATAAAGTGTCACAGACTGGGTGACTTAAACAACAAAAATTCATTCCCTTGCCATTTTGGAGTCTAGAAGTTCAAGATCAAGGTGTCCTCAAGGCACCTCCTTGGCTGGCAGGTGGCTGCCGTTGCTGTGTCCTCGCGTGGTTGCTGCTCTGTGAATGCACGTCCCTGGTGTCTCCTTTTGTGTCCAAATTTCCTCTTCTCATAAGGACACCAGTCAGATTGGATAAGAGCCCACCCTAACAGTTTCATTTTAATTTAACCACCTTTTTAACAACTCTATCCACAAATACAGTTAGAATCCAAAGCTCTGGGGCTTAGGACTTCAACATATGAATTTTGGGGGGAACACGGTTCAGCCCATTACAGCTGAGTTCTGCTTTCTTCTCTACTTCTGTTAATACAGAGGAGAGGGAGATTTTGTGTAGGGAGAAAACCTGGAGTCCTTCAAGCATATGTGACACAGGGTTTGTACGCTCTCAGCCTGGCGAAGCTGTCTGCCGCAGTCACCGGACGTGCAAACCATCAACAGTTTTCAGCATAAACAAAACAATCACTTCCAAAGTGTTTCTGAGAAGTGAAAATGA
>NW_012142634.1:3406451-3416486 GCF_000956105.1 Propithecus coquereli
AGGGAATGATATTGATTGGAATAGTATTGGACTTCCGAGGTTCTCAATTCGCTTGGTGTAGATGGTCTTTTGAAAATGCTTTCCCAACATCAATGAAACATAGTTGGGTATTAGCACATCATCAGAACTTACTTTAAAACCAAAACTCCAACAGCTCACTTTTTTATGTATGTTTCCAAAATGGGCCTCACTAAACTGTCTGGGTTTGGGCAACATGTAGCTCAACCCAGGCCACTGAGCCACAAGGCTATACTCATTATCGTTGGAATCTGCATTGTTCTTTCTGTAGCACACACACATCCATTGTGTTATTCAGTCCCCTCACCGACACTCCAGACAGGTACTGAAGTGACTCATTTCCAGATGAGGGACCTGAGACTCTGGGAGCAAGAGTTCAACAACTGCAAATGCCTGGAAGCCATACCTTCCGACTCCAAGGCAGGGGCTTTACCATCAGACTGGCCTAAATTGGACCTGAAGTGTACATTATTGGAATCCTTTAAATGGAGACTAGGCTAAGGAGCAGTAGGAAAAGTTTCCTGAATTAAATAGGAGGTTAGAGTAGATTATCTCTAATGGGACTTCATCCCCTGAAAGCCTATAGTTCTACGCTTCCACCCCTTCAAATGAGTCCTGGTATTGGGATGGCAGATGGGCACAGAGTTGCCAACAAACAAAAAGTTCTGCTCATAAAACTAGGACCCAGTGGCCCAGTTTCAGAGCAGTATCGCATTTGAAGAATTGCAACCCATGTAGAGGATTTAATTCGATTTAAGTCTCTCTCAACATTTCGTGGGGATCCAAGGGCAAAATCCACAACTCTTTATAACTTGTTTTCTTCTCTTCTCTGCCACCCTCAAATACGGGAGCTTCCTCACTCTTCCATGCTATAAGCACCCTTTCCCTCATCCATACAGTCCCGTCCCTGCCACCTTAGTTTCTTCTTCCCCTATCGCAACCCACCTGACCAATCACATCTTTCCCCTTCCAGGAAGCTAACTGGGGAGTATGTTCTTCTGTCTGATCTCTTTTCTCATAAGACATCCCATAACTTTTGCCCTTTCTGCTTTCAGAGAGGGTGAAGAAAAGAAAAAAAGCGAAGTTGACAATACTGAAATTGTTACATGTAGGCAGAGGATAAAGTCTGAAAATTTCTATGCATTAAAAATATCATGTCCTCTCACACAGAGGAAGTTATTGCCCTAATGTTCTTTGTCATGCACGAACTGTCTGGCATCCCTGAGTGCCCATGGTGCCAGAGAGCCATAAATCTGACATCATCCACACAGAGGGTGCCTTCCGAATGGGCCGCCTCTGCAGTGAGATTACAAATGGAAGGCAATGAGGGAGAGAGACCTACCTGGATGAAATGGAAGTTGCTTTGCAACCTTAGGCTGGTATATGCTGCCCAACTGATGGCCAGCACTGTGAGACTTTCATGTGAGGAAGAAAACCATGTCTGCAACGAGGCTGCGTCTGTATCCACAGGGTGGAGGATAGAATCTCACTTCTCAGCTTGTGTAGCTGAGTGAATGGGCTCTGAAATTTTTCATTAACTGATGCATTAAGATAATGGAAAAATAATGACATGCACAAGACAATTGCTTTCATTATAATGTAGGAATTAAATCAGAACATCTTTTTTTTTCCCACTCCCCTCTGTGTAGTTCAGAAAAGACTCTTTGGGTTTTAAGCTCTCTCTCAGATGGAGGGATGTTGAAATAAATTCTATAACTTTAGTGCATTGTCTCCCAATGCTTTGAACCTTATACATGTGGGGAGATGGGTTTGTTTTCCTTCCTTCCACAGTTTCCCTACCCCTATCACCTCAGGGAGAGCATCTGGGAGTCTTCAGAAAGACTAATAAAGAGATAGAAAAAAATTTTTGGTAGGGTGGCATAAAAGCACATTACAGCTGACAAATTTGGCTAGAAAAAGGTTTATTTGTCCTCTAAAAGCTCGAGTCTAAAATGTCTGAAAGAGCCAAGGCTTCCTTCAGCCAAGTGACTGCCAGAACTGAGCAGGTGATGCTCAGAACTGAAGGACCCAACATACGCTTGGGGGATGCAGCCAGGAGCCCCGGGGTGAACAGAGAGCCCAGATGATCCTGTGGTGAGGCAGGGAAGGGGATTGGAAAGAAAGGAAATGCCCAGGTGAGTGCCCAGGTTATAGTCTCTTTGGAAGGATCAGGAAACTATAACATGTTTGCACTGTCCTTCGGACTCTGAGTGGATAGTCAGCCAAATGTAAGGCTTCTTTTTGGGTAATGCGCCACAGCTACTACTCTAAATGGCATTATAAATAAATATAACTAATTTATGAGTGCTCAGTTGCATAAATTTTTTTTTGCATAAACTCTTATGACATAAAAATGTTAAGCCAGAAGTGCAATAGTTTCCTTTAAAAGGATCAGGGGAGATTGAATTATTATCCTAAAAGTCATATTGGTGGTGATCCATTTTTACTTTTGTTGATTGATTCAGGATTCTTTGATAACAGCCCTGACTCTTCATTAGATAGAAGAGTCAGGGGTTGAATTGTGTGTCCTCCCAAAGATATATTTATGTCCTAACCCCAAGTACCTATGAATGTGACTTTGAAAATAAGGTCTTTGTGGATGTAATCAAGTTAAGACAAAGTTACAGTAGATCAGTGCAGGCTCTAAATCCAATACGATTTGTCTTTATCAGGAGAGGGAGACTTGGAGACAGATGCACGTGGGAAGGAAGCCACGTGATTACGGAGGCAGAGACTGGAGCAACGCAAGCCAAGAATTGCCAGCAACCAGCAGAAGCCAGGAAGAAGCAGGGAAATACTCTTCCCCTGAGGCTTGAGACAGAGTGTGGTCCTGCTGACACCTCCATTTCAGATTTCTGGCTTCCTGAACTGTCAGAGAATAAATTTCCATCGTTCAAGCTATCAGTTTATGGTAATTTTTAAAGGCAGCCCTAGGAACCTAACACGTGATCTTAAACAAATTGCTTAACTTTTCTGGGTCTCAGTTCCTCAGGCCTGTGTTGGGACAGCTCTCTCTGCCACACATCCTCATAGCTCCCTGCATGAACTTCCTCTGAAACCACATTCGGCAGCTTTTCTGCTCTTAAATTCCCAGTTTTCTCTCCAGAGTCAGTCAACAGTTCTGGGAAAGCTGGGGTAGTGTATTGATCCCAT
Source organism: Propithecus coquereli (assembly GCF_000956105.1). Taxonomy (NCBI): domain Eukaryota; kingdom Metazoa; phylum Chordata; class Mammalia; order Primates; family Indriidae; genus Propithecus; species Propithecus coquereli. The sequence goes on from NW_012142634.1 coordinate 3,409,623, forward strand.
TCACTCTGTCCCCGTGGCTATCCCAGTGCAGGACACACTGATAAAAATTTTAGGGGTGACAAATGATCCTAGTAATGTATAAGAACATGTTGGAATGATAGCAGCTGAACACGCCTGGCCAGTAGCTGTTTTGTAAGTAAGGCTAAACTAGGATACTGGGCTATTACTCATCCGTGGGTAGAGGCTAAAACAGAGAGGAGGACAGCAAGAGTGACTTGATAGGGTGTGCACAGAAGCTTGAAGGTTTGGGCTCCAAACTAGAGTGATCCCTCTTGAACAGGTTACTGTCTGTGCAGGAGGCAGAGAGAAAGAGAGGATTGATATTGATTTAGAATGTGATTGCAAAGGAACTGCAAAGCATCAGCCGACTGGACCAGTGTTACCTCAGCAGTAGTCTCAACAAAAATATCCACCATCCCAGATCTTTAGTTCATAAACACACTCACAGGTCTCTGGAAAGCACCCTGTGGACATCATTGATTAGAGGACCTTCACCCCAAGCACAAATCTTTCTTAACCCTGCCACATTATCCATGCTCTCAAATATAGATCAATGCAAAATATGCTTGGAGGAACATAGGAGATGAGCAAAGCAGTCAAGTCAAGACTCTTGGATAATATCAAAAGACCTAGGAAGCTGGAGAGTGGCCAACTTTGAACAGGTTACTGTCTGTGCAGGAGGCAGAGAGAAAGAGAGGATCGATAGTGCTTTAAAATGAGATTGTAAGAAGGACATATCTACTAAAATTCAACTGCACACTCACTAGTACTAGGTACTAAGCCTTTCTCCTTCAACCCTTGCAGTGATAGAAATGTTTCCCCATTTTATTAAATATTTTGCAACAGTAGAGAGATAATCCAGGCACAGAATTTACCATCATAGCTACCACATGGTTTCTGACAATAAAATGGGTTTTGCTTTCTGCAATAAAGTGTTTCTATCATCGCTATTATGTATCATTATTAACAAATGGCACATGCAAAGTTTTTTTATAGTTTAAAAAGCATAGGCTGGGCACGGTGGCTCACGCCTGTAATCCTAGCACTCTGGGAGGCTGAGGCAGGCGGATCGTTTGAGCTCAGGAGTTCGAGACCAGCCTGAGCAAGAGCGAGACCCCACCTCTACTAAAATTAGAAAGAAATTAATCGGACAACTAAAAACATATAGAAAAAACTAGCCGGGCATGGTGGCGCATGCCTGTAGTCCCAGCTACTCGGGAGGCTGAGGCAGGAGGATCGCTTCAGCCTAGGAGTTTGAGGTTGCTGTGAGCTAGGCTGATGCGACGGCACTCACTCTAGCCCAGGCAAAAGAGTGAGACTCTGTCTCAAAAAAAACAAAAAGTATATCTAAACAAACAATTTTTATTTCATGCTTTCGACACTGTAAGGTCGTATTATCAGTACCTTCTAGTGCTATTGTTTTCAACTCCATTCTACAGGCTCAGGGTTGTAAAGCTAATAAGTGATTTAGCCAGGGTTTGTGACTGTAAATCTATCAGTCTCCTCCTAGTACCCCTTGAAATATTACCCCAACATCTAATGGCTAATCCTCTACCTCTATAAACTGTAGGTGTTATTTCAGTTCCTCCAAAAGTATACGCCAGGATGGGATTAGAGGTGCAAGAGATTTATTAAAGGACATGCCTATGAAGGGGAGGCAGCTGGAAGAGTTCTTAGATGGTGATGCAGGTCTGATCCCTGTGAATGAGAGAAGGTGGGGAGGGAGTCTTAGACGGCACTGCAGTTCCGAGCAAGTTTGAGCAAGACCAAGGGAGGGCTCTCAAGCCAAAGTCTTGCTAAGGATCTTGGAAGAATGGCTGTCACCAGATAATGCAGCTGTAAGGGGGACTCACGGTTTCCCCACCTACACATAAATCTGAAGCACTTCACACTGAAGGTCAAAAGTCTCACCTCTACCTCACCCACACAAGAGCCGGGCAAAGCTTAATTTCGTGGTTGGACTCTACCCTGCTGTGCTTGGAATAGACTCAGCAGCTTTGCTGATTTTCGCTCCTTGATGAACATTTAAAAAGAAGATCCCAACTGAGCTGCTGCTTTTTCCTCTCTGATAATAGCCCTGAACAGTGGGAAGGAAGAGGCTGCGGATGTCTGAGTGTGGAACTAATTGAAAGTATTCACTGCAACTAATGACACTAATGGGGATGGAATATGAATCTCAGAATTCTGAAGAGTTTGGTCAAAGTTTTGAAGATAGTACCTTACACCTGCTGCATCTGCTTTTTGCCACCCACTTGCCTGTCAACTCCTTGTACTCTGTCTTTGATTTCTGTTCCTGCTGACATTGGTCTCCAGGAGGTCACAGACAACAACCTGCACACCACATTTAACAGCCTTTCCTCGGCCCTCCTGTGCTCCATCTCTGTGTGAGGTGCCACTGCAGACCAGACCACCACCTCCCCCTTCCACTGGCATCTCCACGGATGTGTTTTCTGTTTGCTTTCTGCCTTTTTATAGCTCCTTTCTGTCTTCACTCACTTCTGATCTTCTTCCCCCCAAATATAGAGATTTTCACGGCTCTACCCTCAGCCTCGAGTGCTTAATAAATGGTAGCTATTATGATTATTCTAATTAATTTAAATTTGTATAGATTTGTTACATGGATATACTGCATAGTGATGAAGTCTTGGCTTTTTGTGTAACCCTCACCCGGTTAGTGTACATAGCACCCATTAGATAATTTCTCATCCCACACCCCTCTTCCACCCTCCTGCCCTTCTGAGTCTTCAATGTCTATAACTCTACTTTCTATGACCATGTGTACTCATTATGTAGCTCCCACTTATAAGCAAGAACATGTGGCATTTGACTTTGTTTCTGAGTTATTTCACCTAAGATAACAGCCTCTGGTTCCATCCAAGTTGCTGCAAAAGACACGATTTCATTCTTTTTTATGGCTGAGTAATATTCAATGGTGTCTATATCCAATGTGCAGTTGATAGAAACTTAGGTTGATTCCATATCTTTGCTATTATGAATAGTGAGTAAACATATGAGTCCAAGTTTCTTTTTAATATATTGATTTATTCTCTCTCAGTAGATACCCACTAGTGGGATTGCTGGATTGAATGTTAGTTCTATTTTTAGTTCTTTGAGAAATCTTCGTACTGTTTTTCATAGAGGTTGTACTCATTTACATTCCCACCAACAGTGTATAAGCGTTCATTTTTCCACATCCTCACCAGGATCTATTATTTTTTTAACTTTTTAATAATGGCCATTCTGACTGGTGTAAATGGTATCTCATTGTGCTTTTAATTTGTGTTTTAAATCAAATCATGATTAGTGATGTTGAGAATTTTCTTCATGTTAGTGGCCATTTGTATGTGTTTTTTCGAAAAATGTTCATGTCTTTTGCCAATTTAATGGTGCTATTTGATTTTTTTATTGTTGAGTTGTTTAAGTTCCTTGTAGATTCTGCTTAATAGTCCTCTTCAAATGCATAGTTTGTAAATATCTTCTCCCATTCTGTAGGTTGTCTATTTACTCTGTTGATTATTTTCTTTGCTTTGCAAAAGATTGTTAGTTTAAGTAAGTTCCATTTGCCTTTTTTGTTTTTGTTGCATTTGCTTTTAAGGTCTTAATCATGAGTTGTTTGCCTAGGCCAATGCCTAGAAAAGATTTTCCTACATTTTCTTCTAGGATTTTTATAGTTTCAGGTCTTACATTTAAGTCTTTATTCCATCTTGAGTTAATTTTTGTATATTGTGAGAGATATGGGTCCAGGTTCATTCTTCTGCACACAGCCAAGTGTATGTTTTTGTCTACTTTCTTAAAATTAGTCCTGGTACGTGGGATAAATGCTATACCTGGCTACATCTGGCCAGGGCTGTGAGTAGGGACAGCCCCTGCAGAGCATGACATCTCCATTTTGCCATGGATCCCACAGCTGCTTTACTCAATTGTGTGGTTGCTTGGTTCCTCAATGCATGTAATTTCTAGCCATAGCCTTGGGATAATTTTTCATTTCTCCCTCTCCCTGATGCCTCATCCCCTGCTTTGACACCCATAAGCATCCTTCTCCATCCTGAGCACATCTTTCTGCAGGAGGGGAGGGAGGGGCTGGCTGCTCCCCTCTGCAGTTTCCTTCCAGTTCTGTGCCTCTATCCTGAAGGCATTCTCAGCAGTCTCTTCCTCTTTGATTAGAGGCAGGCTTTCCTTTTTCTCTTTTGAAGCTGCACTAGCTCAATTTTAGAATTTCTGCCTCAGCTGTGAAGAACACGGAGCATTAACTAATACAGGGAGATTCCCATCCCTTTCACAGAAAGATAAAAAGAACCAGCAAGGAAGAATAGTAAAGGAAAAGATTCTGGAGCTAATCCAGGAGATAAAATTCAAATGAGAGTTTATGATTCAGTGCACAAATTCTGGTTTAATGAACCCAGGCTTCTGCTAAAGCCATGATTCTTCCCCAAACTCCAGGAGAGCCAGGCACTGATAGCCAATGGGAAGTACAGAAAGCATTATGCAATGAGGAAATGCAGGACTTCTGTGTATTGCCTACGTTTTGCAATCTTAGGCAAGGTGGTCCATTTGCGTTTAAATGTACTCAGCTCCATGCTGTGGGATGATTGAAAGTGCCAGCTGAGTCAGACTGGACTTCTCATTTCAGTCCCTCCACTTCCTGCTTATGTGATCTTGGGACATTATTCAACTTTTCAGACTCAAGGTCTCTTTAGTTGCAAATAAGGATAATTCCCACATCACTCGGGGTCTTAGGAGTGCAATTTGATATGATAATATGAAGATCTAGACAGTACTATAAACATAGGAGGCACCCAACAGCCAGGATCGCCCTGCTGCACAGGTTGCACATTGTGCAATGCCAGGGGTGTCATTAACACAGTCTCTGCATAACCATATGCAGCAGCTCACGTCAATTCCCTTCATCTCCTTTCCCCTGATGAGAGTATATAAGAGAGAAAGTGAAAAGATTTATAGAGAACAGCCAGTGTGATAACTGCACACCTGGCACAGATGTATTAAAACAATAAGTGACACTCCTCTATTTCCTTTACTTGACAAAAAGGGACCCATTCACTCATCTACTCCAAATCTAATGAACACTTTCTGTGTGTTAGGCATGCTGGGCCCACAGTGGGCTCTTCCGTCTCATTTCTGGAGAGCACTGTTCTTTACACTCTGAGGTCCTGTTGTCCTCATCCCCAAGTGAAAGCAAAAAGCTGTTTCCACCTAAGAGCATATTACTGGCTTCAAGGCTCTTCTTCCCAAACTCTTCACCTGTGCCTCTTCCCCAGACCTCACACCAACCCCCCACTGTGTGTCCTGTCTATCAGTACTCAGGGGACAGTCCTTTGGTGTTTGGTGACAAGAGAGTTTTGGGGGTCACGGCAGTATCCCCAGCTAGAGAATCTCAACATCAGGGCAGTGGAAGAATTCAGCGCTGCTTTAACAGTCCGCCCATCTCATGAGCCTCATCCTCTGTGCTCTGCTCACATCTCCCCTAAAGCTTTCCTCACAGCAGGAGGTGTTCGAAGTCAAGACCTTCCTTTTGGACATCAGTCAAATGTGTGAAACCTGAAAATAAACATTTTAAAAGAAAGCTTCTGTTCTCTGAGAGATAAATTATGAAAATTCCACCTAGACCTGTTTTTTAGGCATAGAAAAATTATATTGTTAATATACTTTGTCTTTCATTTTGTTCATGCTCTTCAAATTCAAAGATACGCTATTGCTTTCCATCTTTGTCTCAATTATAATGCATTTATAGGACCGATAATTCTTACCTTTAATATCAGACCTTTAGTTTTCATTTCCACTAGTTTTTACATAGCAATTTTAAAATGCAATAAAATGCATAAGTACACACTGATGTAGAAAGACAGCACCCAAACCCAGGTGGTGGTTGGCAGGTAGTACCACCATTCAATTACCCAAAGTGTTTCCTTGCCAGCTGATGTACAAGAGTCAAGAGTGGCACTTAAACGTCAGATGTCTCAAAGGTGACAATGACACACTGATAACTAGCCATGAAACTGGAAGACCAACAGAGTGAACTGCTGCATCTGAACTCCAAGTCCATTAGATGGAGTGAGCAGCAAACAACACTAAGGGACCCAGGGGGAAAAGAAAATAACAGCTTTGGTCTCTCCTATGCATCTACATTCTCTGGGACAACATTGCAGGAATCTACAAGGCCGAAGGGCTGTGGTCAAGGTAGCACCAGTGCTCTGGGCCTGGTCCAGCTGTGTGTCTTCATCCACTACTAGACAGCTCTGTGTGGCAAGGCTGTCCTTTGCCCAGCACTGGTACAGGAGGTCTCCAGCCCTCAAGAAATGCATAATTAAGAAACTCATCATCATCCAATCCCTTCCTTCCTGCTCTCACTCCCCAATCTTCCTGCTAAGGAGTGGGGACTTCACTCAGAAGGTAATGGGAAGCCACCAACAGGCTGTGAGACAGGGAATGACAAGATTAGATTTGCATTTTGAAAAGATAATTCAGGGAGCACTGTACATCTACATACAGGGCTTGGGAGGAAATGCTAGGGCTGAGAACAGATTCCATGTTAAGACCAGAACAAGGTTTCCGCACCTCCTGCCAAGAACTGAACTTTGTCTCTCTGCACAGCAAACACTTAGAATTCCCTCGTGGGACACACACACACACACAGCATATTTGCTCTTGTTGAGTAGGACACTTAGAGGATTGGAGCCAGCCACCATCGATAAGATGATTTTCTCTTTTTACCAACCCATTTTCATCGATGTTCTGACCCTGCCCCACCCATGTTGCTCTGCCCACCCTAATTTTCCTCACAATGTCCTGACCAAGTGGGAACAGAAGGGAGCCACAGCTAAACTTGTATTCTTTTCTATCACAAAA
>NW_012142634.1:3417827-3421118 GCF_000956105.1 Propithecus coquereli
TCAGAGAGGTAATTAGAAAGAATAGAATCTGAAAAAAAGACTTTTGAAAATCTTTATTTCTGTCTATTGAGATCTTGGAGGCATTTTGAGGCCACTTTTCAATACTATTTATCTGCCTGTAATCTTTTTAAATACTCCAAGGTTTAATTGTTTAGCTGCTTAATGAAACTGATTCCCTTTAAGATTCTCTAACAAGCTTAATAATGACTTTCAAAAAGAACGGAGTAACCAGTTAAATGGAATTATAAAGGCACGACTATTTGCTGCTATAAGTCAATTGTGATATTCTCAGACTTTGTAATTGGTTGTGCTCTTTCTGACTCTGGGGAAAATGAACATCTCCTACTTCTCAGTTTGTCAGCATAAAAGAAAATCACTGTAAAGCTTTGCTTTCTGATATGTATTTTACTGTGAGATGATGAAAAACATACACTTTCAAATGCTGAACAGACACTTTTATTAAAGGTCGTGCTGACCACTGGAAAATTAGCTGGTGTATATAACTCCATTTGTCTTAGCGGTTCAATTCGTCTTACAGTTTCAGGGCACTAGAGTCGGGTGGAGGGGACCAAAATCAATACGGTGCCCAGGGCATGGTCTCCGAATTTGAAGCGGCACGGCTTCCTTTGGATGGGAAGATGACGACTAGTGGATTGTACCAGTGCTGTGACTTTACAGAGCATTACCATTCGGGGGGGTTTCTGTGAAATTCTCCAGATCTCCAGAGCCATTAACCAATAGCTATTCCAGGTGAATGCAGGCTTAGGGCTTAGACCTAGTCATCCCTGGGCAGCAGACAAAGACAAAGTTCTCATTCCTTGGTCCATAGCTTTTGCTCATTTGTCTTTAGAGTTTATTGCCAGAGATAAAGAACTCTAGCATATCCTTAAATATGATATTGGGACATGAAAATACTAGATTCTCAGTGTTAATTCTCTCCAGTACAGCAATTGCCTCATTAATGCTGGTAGAGATCTGGGTTCGCCAAGGGAGAAAGCAACCCAATAATAATACAGTTGCCTCTTGGTATCTGCAGAGGATTGGTCCTACAACCCCCATAGGTACCAAAATCCACAGATGCTCAAGTCCCTGATATAGTGTAGTATTTGCATATAATCTACATGCATCCTCCTGTATACTTTAAATCATCACTATTTACAATACCTAATACAATGGAAATTCTACGTAGTTATTATACTGTATTATTATGTGCAGTATTTTTTATTTTTGTATCTTTTTTTTCAAACATTTTCTATTCATGGTTGGTTGAATCCACAGGTGTGCAGCCCACAGATACGGAGGGTGGGCTGTAGTTACGATCATAGCTCCACTGCAGCAATCATCAAAGTCTGCCTCATATTGGCCAGGTGTACGTGTGGACACAGCTTTAATAACACTGATAGAGCAACCGTAATGGATTCCTGCTCAGTGCCACATGCCCACGAGCTCTTGACATACTCTGTGTCGTTAAATCCATCCCCATCACCCAATGAGGAAGGTCCCCTTTTTATCCCCATGTGCTCTGAGAGGTGAAGCCACCTACCCAAGGTTACAAAAGCTGCTGCAGAGGGGCAGAGGTGAGGCTCGTAGCCCCACGTGCCCAAGTCTGAAGCCCCCGTGGGTTCAATCTCTGTGCTATGTTGTCTCCATGCAGCACAACTGTCAATGTGGAGGACACCCAGACAGGTGTCCTGCACCAGCAGGGCTGGTGAGGGGGTGGGGGAAGGAGGGCCCATCAGAGCTGCAAACCCAGGAAGTGTATGTCTAGTGCACTGTCCTTCCCCTGGACAGTGGGGACAACTCCATGTCGGGGGGAAGCCACGGGCAGACCGGCACCCTCAACATGGAGAGAGAACTCCTGCTGACACCCACAGGAGGAACTTCAAACAGAATGACGACTATCCTTTCAAATTCTGCCACAGATGCCATTTCCTTCTTGCAAAAGACTGCATTTGTTTTCAGGGATACCCTTGGGACTTCACACAGACAATGACCTTTGCCCGGTCAACCCACAGCGACCTCCTGGTCTCCTCAGAGTGAATTCTGAAAGCAGTGGACCGACCTGAGGTCTGGTGAGAAAAGAATGAGGATCAGCCGGCTGATAGGATGGCATGAATGAGGCTGAAAGGGCTAAAGACACGCCGGGACTGGAGTGGGGACGGGCTCCAGAGAGAAGGGAGCATCTGGGAGCATCAGGACCAACCCTAGAACCTGTGATGTCCCTTCTCGGCCAGATCCTCCCTCCTAAAATGGGAGCTTCCTGTTCACACACTCCGTCCCCAGCTCCACCAGCGCCAGGCCTTGCCCTTCGAGACCCAGACTGTGCAAAGGCAGAATCCAGGGCAAGTGTCTCTGAGGCTGGGTGTGCCCCTTCCTCGTGTCCCCTGTCCACCCATGGCTCACACACCCCCCACTGGATCGGACTATCCGGGATTACCGGCTCAGTGCATCTTGATGCCTCCGAAATGTCAATTTAATAAATGAGGGAGCCCTTAGAATTGTCCTTCTGACTTCGGCTTGGTGTGTAGAACAGTGTCTGCTCACACCCTAGAGGGAATAAGCACATGCTTAAGATTTTTAGAAAAGACCCGCCTTGTGACTCGGAAGCTATGCAGTTGTTGACGAGAGCAACATCCGTAAACAACGCCAATCACATTCACATCAGAGCTGCCTGCAGATTTTTATTTTCCGTGGCACCGTGCTCCCTCCTGCCTGCCTGCGTGGCGAGTGTGATCCGGCAGCGCATCAAAGGCCTCCCTCTCTCGTATTCGCTTTTGCCAAATACCGCAGAAGTGTTTAGAATCTTTTTCATATTTATGTTGGCTGCAGTGCATTAATCTGAATAGATTCTCCAAAGGAAGATTTCTTTTTCCACATGCATTTGCTCCAAATCATTATAAGTATTATTAATTGCTTTAAAGTAATCATTATGTTTTTCCATATTTTTTTTATGGTTAGTCCACACTACAAACTTTTGTTTGGTTTATGGTTTGGGTACACACGCGCACGCGCGCGCGCGCACACACACACACACACACACACGCAGTTTCTCAGTTTCTCACCTTCAAGCAGGAATAATCATTACCTTACAGATAGTGGTTAGGATCAGATAAACTGTAAATAAAGCCCTCTAGCATAATGTCTGGCACCTGTTAATTTAAAATTTTCTGCAAGGAAACTGTATTTGATAATTGACAAAAATAAAAATCAATTTCAAACTTAAATTTTGTTCTTGTTCCACAGCTGACAATTTAACTAATTTTCTAGATCTTAGTGTCTGTGTGTGTGTGT
>NW_012142634.1:3421405-3426152 GCF_000956105.1 Propithecus coquereli
GCTGGTTTCGAACTCCTGAGCTCAATCCTCCCGCCTCGGCCTCCCAGAGTGCTAGGATTACAGGCCTAGCAGTCACTGCACCCGGCCCTGTCTGTGTGTGTTTATGTGAACACACACACATATGTGACATATACAACTTCAATATATTGTATTATATACATTACTTAAAAGCATTAAAAGCATACTTTCTCATAGCTGCTATTTAAGAGGTATCAAATTTACCGAGAGATCATTTTTATAAGTATTTCAACTTACGAGAATTATTTGCATAAATTGATCATTTAACTAATTAATTAGTCTATCATCAACAGGAAGCAGCAGCATTAGGAAAGGGTGTTTATCATTTGCCTGGGGCTCTCTCACAGTTTGCTGAGATATATCAGATATACACAGTTTTGCTGTAAATATCAGAAGACCACTTCACACTAGCTTAAGCTCAGGTAAACGCTGCTGGAAGGATCCCGAGGCATGCACCCGTGAAGTGAAAGAAAAAGCCACATAACCCCATGCTCGGGAAGGGGAGGAATGAAGTAGGAGCCTCTATGGCCCGAGTTTGTGCCTTTTCCTTCCACAGCCTGGACACCACCCGCCTGACTCAGCAATCTCTTCCCACGTGCCTTGTCTCTCGCCTTCATTCTGGAGGAACGGAAGTTGAGCAGTCCCTCTTGGGTCAAGTGTCTACACCGGTTCCAATCACCTGTGGCTGAGAGAGCAGGGTACATTACAGAAACACGGGTGCTGGGGCCCATACCCCTGTGTGTGCACATGTGCATGTGTTGTGTATATGTGTTCACCTGCGTGTGCAGGGGTGCAATGGAAGAGAGGGGCGATTCTCAGGGATCTGTCGCTGGACTGACATCCCTCAAGGCCTTCTCCACACACATTTTTGTTCCACAGGGATAGAAATTTCCTTTCTTCGTACATTTCCATAGCATTGTTTCTAGATCACTTCCTCTGGATTTTATACGTGAAATGTAAGCGCCCTGTGAGGTTCAACAGTGCTCGGTGATGCCTCATCCAGACTTGGGGAGTTTGTCTCAATAGACAATTCGGCTGGCCAGGGTGGGTGACAGCTTCCACTAACACCCACTAATGGGGCTGCCAAGAATGAATCATGCTCCCAATATGCCCTTTTAGCAGAATAATGCTGCCCTCTGACACCAACTTAATAGGTTTTTACCTCTTCAGGAAGTAAATTTTCTTCCTCCATGCAGTTGAATTACTATTTGTGAAATGAACACCCATGTTTGTCTGCACGCCTGTGCCGGGCACTCTTTGCTGCAGTCCACTCTCCTCAATTCACCAATCACCTGCACACAGTGAGCTGGAGAAGGTGGGACTTAGCTCTGACTGGGGGAGGGGCCTAGGCAGTAACCACTGGTTTGCCTTACTGCTGGTGGAGACTTGGTCAAATATTATCAATTGTCAGGACGTTTGTTTCATGATCTGTAAACTGGGATCGGAATGCCCATTTTACCCAAGGAGTTGGGAGAAAGCAGATGGGATAACGTATGTGAATGTACTTAGGATGCTGTAAAGTTCTATGTAAATGTTAAGCATATTTTCTGTTTTAAAATCTGCCAACCCCCTTCTCTTGGGTGTGTTAAATCACATGCATTCATGTTTCCAATCAACTAGAGACCCTACTTTCTGTGGACCACATGGCAGAGGGATAAAATCTGTAATTACTTTGTTTGAACTACTTCTTTCATTTCAGAAACTGTGAAATCTTCAGAGAAAATAAACATTCTGTGATATTCACTCATACCCCTATGAGAGTAATTAGGAGAATCTCATAAGCAACATTATGTATAAAATATCCTCAAGGGACTCATTTTTCTACTGGAGCATTAGATAAAGAAAACCACTCCCCCCATCCCTACCCACACCTCAGTCCCTCAAGACCCCAAATCCTTGTAATATTATCAAGGTGACTTATATTTTGTTACAAATATAAATAGTACTTAGTTATCTGGCCCTTAAGAGTTAAATGTTATGCATATAGGTTCACAACAAATGATTAGATATATTCACAATAGATAAATAATTTGTTTTCCTGCAAAAATAGCCTCAAATCTATAAAAGATCATTCCCCCTCTGAAGATAATTCATGCCTCTTGACCCTTGAAGGAAGTGAAAATTTCTGGCCAGGGGCTCGGGGTGTCTACATACACGAGTGGCTCACTCCTCCATCCAAGACTGGACTGTCTCACATCTGAGCGACCACAAAAATTTGCTTAACAAGTCATGTTGGCCAGCAGCTGAAATGTCAAAGACAGGATCAAAAATAGCATCAACAGCTACAGAGGGGTCAAGGAAAAGGATTACAAAATCCATTTGATTAGAGAGAAGGTGGCCATTCGTGACTTTGGAGAGGTCACTCTAGCAATGGCAGAACAGCAGAATGCAGAAGTCAGAGTGCAAGAATTTAAGGCAGATTTCCACGCTGTGGAAATATTAATAGAAGCACAGGTATTCATCTATTGATCAGATAGGTAAGCAGTGAAAGAAAGGAGAGGAATAGGACAATGCCTCAAAAGAGGGATGCATTTATTTTCTTAGTTATATAGTTAAAGCATGTACATGTCTGAAGACCAAAGGGAAGGAGCTAATAAGATCCACCAGCTGTAAGCTGTGCAACCTTGGACAAGTTACCTGACTTCTCTAAACATTACAAACATCTTCTATAAAATAAGGGTAATGATACTATATGTTTCATTGGGACATTGTGACCTTTACGTGAGGTAATTTATAAAATGCTTAGCTTCACATAGTGCTTGGTACCCATTAAGTGACCAATAAATAAGATACTGATTATCAAAGGGAAGTAGGAGGAGAAAAAAGAAGAAAGAGGCAGCCAAGGCAGCAATGGAAGAGGGAAGAAGGGGAGAAGAAGATGATACAGACAGAAATAGAAAGGAGCCCTGCAGCCAGGGGGAGAAAGGACGGATGTGCAGCAAGAGAGAGATACTCCCAGGTAAACAGGAGCAGGGGAGATGGCTCCTGGTGGACATTTCCAAATTCCACAGCAAAGGACACACAGTTTCGCTGAGACAATGGCAGGAAGGGGCGATCCGGTAAGAGAGGAAATGGTCCAGGACTGCCACTGTGAAACACAGGTTAAGACTCCCCAGAGGGAACATGGAGATTTAGAGGGGCCACGAGGGCCCATCTGAAGTAAGAAGAGAAACGCAGGACCAGGCATCCAGGTGAGCACAGAGCAGAAGTGCACGGCAGAGAGGACAACAAAGGAAGCGGCGAGGACTGTTTGACTTTCTGTTGTCCATCTTTCCCTCCCTTTCTCTGCCTTTCCCTTTTCTTCTTCTTTCCCTCCCTCTCATCTTCCTCCTTCTCTCCTTCCTCTTCCTCCTTCTCTCCTTCCTCTTCCTCCCTCCCTTTCTTTCCCTCTTTATTTCTCCTTTAAGAAGTGATAAGCAGTAGAAAGAGCTGTTAATCATTTCTTTTTCAGTGTATTCCACCTTGTTGTCAGACTTAAAGAATTGACGTCTATTCGGTAAGCTCTTGTAAAGCGCATTGAGCTCTTCTGAAGGAGTTGTATAGGTGAAAATAATAGCACGAATACAAGCTGCAAGTCTTACAGTATTAACATAATGATATGCAGCCTGAAAATGGATGGCAAAGCCAGAGAAGCTTAGGGTATCAGAAAGCAAAATGTAAATTTAACTGGAAATCCATCCCAGCCTTGAACCTGCATACACTATTTACTCTGCTTGGGGGCTCTCCTTGTGATTAGGTTATTAAAATGCAATCACTCTCCCTCTTAAGGCTAACAGAAGCAATATAATTTTTTTCAAGCAAGGCATAACAATAAAAGTTAAAATACAGAACATGACTTTACACATCATCTAAAATATCTTTGAATGAATTTATCAATTATTTGAAGCAACGTTTAGTGAAAATCTACTATGTGCTGGGCATTGTACATTTAATGGGAATATAAGCCTCATGGTTCCTGTAATCATCAACACTGATAATTTTTAGAAAAAAATTCAATTCTGGAGAACATAGAAAAATAACATAAGCTATTGTCTCCCTTCTTGAAATCCAACTTGGGAGATTTTAGGGAAAGAAATGAAGGACGTGTGGATGGATCCCAGCACTTAACACCAAAATCATGAAAAACCTACAGGGAGGTAGAAGGTGGTTAAATCCCTGTGTGAGAGGAAAATGACAGCCTATATCAGGGGAATCCAAGGATGGTAGATGGGAGACATGCTGGAAGGGTTGGCTGAGTGTGCCTTTTCCCTTTCCCACCCTGACCTCAGTGGGCTACTGACCTCCTGTTGCTTCCAGGGCAAAGCACCGGTACGACCCAGTACTCATCAGAGACAGTTAGCTGACAGCAGGGTAGAGGTAGAGCCCCTCTGGAGGGATAACAAATGCAGAGAGGATGGCCAGTCCCTGAGGATTTCCTCCCCAACTCCAGAGCAGAGAAGAGCAGCCTCAGAAAAAAGCAGTTCCCAAGGCTCTCTGAGGGTGAGAGTCTCAGGAGGTGCAGGGGTGAGGAGAGGCAGAAGAAAGCAAAGTGGAAGTGAGTGATTCCTGATTGCAACAGCAGAGGCTGTGCAGATTGACATATACTCCCCCTACACTGCCTCCAAACTCACAGTCTAAGCTTCTGATGTTCCCCCAGGTACACATCACTCTACATCAACTGAACTTTCCAAGGGACTGTACGTGGCAATGGGTGGGGGAAGGTGTGTCTAACGAGACCTCTTTGGAGCAC
>NW_012142634.1:3428322-3449109 GCF_000956105.1 Propithecus coquereli
TTGGAGGGGAACAAACATTCGAACCATGGCAGAGGCATAGGGATCAGAGAGTGTGTAGTAGTTAAGGGGATAATAAATACTAATACTATCTTTATGCCACATCGAGTCAGAAAAAATTAAGAAAAACACATGTGAGTAAGGTAGATGAAATAAAAACATTACCTGATAGCTGATAAAACTGATATTAGAGGGAAAACCTTTAAAGAAAAAAGGAAACCTCTAAAAATCATTATTTAAACATGACTTGCTCACCTACATAGCAGCAATCTTATCCAAACTAACAGAATAAACTGTGGAAACTAATAAGAGAGTTTAGTAAAGCTTCCAAGTAAAAAAAAAATCAATATACATAAATCAGTAACATTCATCTAAATCAACAGTCACCAATTAGAAAATACACTAGAAAATAAGATATCACTTATAATAGCTCCAACACTAAAGTGTCTAATAATTAATAAAGAATACTTAAGGTCATTGATGAGAAAAATACCAGACCTCCACTAAGGTGTATTAAAGGAGAGCTGAATATGTAGGACTATATGCCATGATCATGAATGAGATAACCTATTATAAAAATAACAGTTCTGTCCAAGTTAATCTGTAAATCCAGTAGGATTCTAAGCGAAATCCTAGCAGTCACTGGCTAAACTCGACAAACCATTGCCAGAATTTAAGTTGAGGAATAAAACTTCACAAATGGACAAGGATGTTTTGAAACAGAGAAACAGAGTGGGAGGAATGACCTTACCAACCATCAGACATCGCAATTCTGGAGTAACAAAGACTAAGCACTAGCGCAGCAGTAATAAACCACAGAAAAGTGCACAGGGAAATAGAAAAATCCGTGTAGACTTGTGTGATGGAAATGACCCCACACACGTGTGGGGACAGGATGAATTACTTAGTAAATGATGTTGGAAATCTGGTTCACCGTGCAGAGAAAAATAAAGTTGTATCCCTCCCTTTCTTTTCCTGTATAAAAAAATAAATTTCAAATGGAATAAAGATATGAGTATAAATGGCAAGTGTTTAAAGCTGACAGAAAAAAAGGCAAGAGAGTATTTTTGTAACCTTATTCTTAAACAAGATCATGAAACAAAGACCCTAATGAAAACAACGATGGATTGTACATCGAAATCAAGACTTCTGCTCATTAAGGGACATCATAGCAAAGCTAAGAGGTGGTGATAGACAGTATGTTTCCAATGCCTAAAATTCATAAGAGGTTATGATCTACAGTATTCTAGATAGTTCTGCAACTCAGCAAATAAAAGGCCATATGATAGAACCTGATGCAGTAATCGGAAACCATGAACTAGATCTACCTACTGCAAGACCAAAGCTCAACACGGTGCTGAATGAAAAAAGTAAGAAACAATATTTGTAGCCCCATATATTTATGTAAATTGTAACATATAAAAACCTATACTAAATGCCTTTTGATGATACACATCTATGTAAATAAACAAAGAGAAAGTGGATTGAAGAACCTAAGTTAAATCCAACAGAGAGAGCACCTATGCAAGAAAGGAGTGGAAGTGTGTTTTAAAGGGGTCAAATAAGATGAAATGAGGGCTTTGCATCACCTGGTGATGATCAGACACCGTGAACTAAGAAGCATGTTGATTTCTTTTATGTGGATCTATGGTTGAAAGAGAAAGGGAAAATGAGGAAGAGAGGAAGAGAGAAAGGGTCAACTGGAAAGGAGGAGAAACAGAGATGTTCCAGGTGGTTTCCATGGCCCATCTCTCGGTGCCTTATGGCTATGCCCCTCTTTGGTCCTATCAATGCATAGGGAGAAGTTCAGCAGGACAATATGTACAATATTTTCACAGGGGGAAAAGGGATATAAGAGTAAAGTGGGAGGGGAGGTGTTGCCTTCCTCATCTTTGAAATAAAAAAATATATTCTCATATGTCCCTTTGGATGACATGAGCCCACTCGGGGACCTAATTTCTGAAATCTGTTCAATTTAAAGTCTCATTTCCAATGGCTCCCAAGAAAATCGATCATTTGATTTTTATTTTATTTTTTGAGACAGTCTCACTCTGTCACACCTGGCTAGAGTACAGTGGCATGATCATAGCTCACTGCAACCTCAAACTCCTAGGCTCAGGTGATCCTCTTGCCTCAGCCTCCCGAATAGCTGGGACTACAGGCATGTGCCACCACACCTGGCTAATTGTTCTAATTTTTAGTAGAGCCACAGGGCCTTGCTCTTGCTCAGGATGGTCTGGAACTCCTGAGCTCAAGCGATCCTCCGGCCTCGGCCTCCCAGAGTGCTGGGATTACAGGTGTGAGCCACCACACCTGGCCTTAATTTGACCATTGTATATTCAAGTCACACTTTAGGGGCCACTGAATGCAAAATATAAAGATATTCTTGGGATGTAGTTTCCACTATTTTTTTTCTCTCCTAGAGGTTAGACTTTGGATTATTGTCAAGAGACAAAAAATCACAACAACTTCCGTTTAAAGATCTTAACTGGCTTTTATTCATGATTTGAGAATCCAGCAGCCCTCAAAACAAGAACAACTGGAGTTTAAACAACTCCAGCCAGCAACGTGATTTGGCAGTATTTATGGACAGAAAATGAAATGAGATATAGAGACAGCTTAATTGGCTACAGCTTGATGTCTCGCCTTATTTGAAGCAGCTGGCTGTCTACAATTGACAGAAAGAAGCTCAGCTGCTGTAACCAACTAAAGCTCAGCTGTTTACAAGAGTATACTCCTAAGTTAATTAGCTTCATTTAGCATGAGTAACTCCATATTGGTTCAGTCTATTGGGCACAGTATAGGAACCTAGTCCAAATCAAAGGCCTCCTATAAATTTTATTTAACTTTTTAAATAATATGGAATATCGTTTCCTCTACTTTTTCTTTCTTTCCTGGACATTAGATTTGGGACTATAAACCACCCCAGGGACATTTCCATGTCTTTGGTGCTTGAGCCTGGCTCATTGATGAAGTGGATGAATCATTAGCTAGAATGATATAAGTTCCACTCTCTGCCAACCACTTCCTTCCATCTCTCCAGTTGCCTGCCCTTTTCTCTAAACAGCTTTTATATGAAGCTTTTCATCTGAATTCAATCCATTGGTCCTCCTCTAATTAGCCAAAAGTATCTCATTATCAGTCCATGCTTGGTCAATTATCTGATTACCTGCAGTATCAATCAACAAGACATCTCCTCTGATTTAATTTGCAAGCTCACAGCACTGGGATTTCATGTGGTCCTTTTCTGTCAGACATTTATTAAGAGGAGAGGACTTATTGTCCTCTCAGTTGACATTTCCTCCATCAATACTAGCTTCTCAGTACAGTTGGTCAAACCTCCATTGTGATACCTCCTCTAGTCTGGACCTCCGCTTCCAAATGTATTTTGTCCCCCAGGGGACTTGGTATCACCAGCCTCCAAATAATAACTTCAGGAATCACACAGGAAAGTTCTTGCCATAACAGACTGTGGAAAGAGGATGGGATGCTTTGAATCTCCTTTGTGCTTTTGGTTGTTAGAATTTAATAACTGCTCTCAGGAAGGATCATAATCAGACCCTGAATTAATGTTTCTTTACAAAAATGACTTGGCCAAATTTCTTGGAATCCATAACTTTTTTTTCCAGTGGGGGCAGGAATTGGATGGGATTGTGTCTTAAAGGAAAAGATTCTTATCAAAATGTGTTTCTCCATCTATTCTTTCAACTTTTGCTGAGCACCTGTTAGAGTCAAGGCTTATGTCAGGTGTCGGGGATACAGAGGAGGAGAGACATTAGTAGATGAGGACTGCTCAGTGTGCCTGAGAAAAGACAGAAATGAACTCCCTGAAACTCTTCGAACATATAAGACCTCTCATTTCTCATTCTGACGTTGCTTTGTAAAAAGGGTCAAAACAAAGCTATGCCTTCTCTTGGAAAAATTCCCTGAACAGACATAATGCTGAATTTCTCAGGATATGTGTTCTGCTTATCTTACCCTATTACAACTGCAGAACACCAACAGGTGTTTAATTCAGACCCTGAATAGAACATACTATTTGAACCCTCTGCTTCTCAGCAGAGGTAAAGGGAGCAAATCAGCCAAGTCCAGACAAGAAACCATGATATTATTTTAGGCATTCAATTTTTCTATTCATTTTCTTGTTAAATAGACTTCTGTGTGTACTTTAGAAAGAAAAGTATCTATAGGATGGCTATCAAATTGCCCTTCTGCCTTTCCAGATTAGATGAGCAATGCTTTGACTAACAATAATGTGTGATGCTCTTCCATCCTCTGAGGGGAAAAAAGTGCAATCCTAAAAGCAAGAGACAAAACGCCACTTTTCAGGCATGAGGCAAGCTCCAAGGACTCATGGAAGCCCCCTGTTTGCAGCCAGTGTGAGTCATCTGGGGTCCTGCAGTTAGAATCAGAAGCTGCTTTGAAATGCTCCAAATCCACTAATGGTGGGACTAGGTACACCCACTTTGGAAAAAGAGTTTGGCATTTCTGTTAAATTTGAGGATATGAAGACCTTACCTAATGATCCAGAAACTCTATCACAGACAAATACCCTAGAGAAGAAACTACACAAATAGACCCAGGATACAGGAATGATTCTCACAGCAAAATGCAAACCACCTGAATGTCCATCAAGCCACAGATGGTAGAATGGATAAGTTGTCATAGTTACATAATGGAATACTACAGCCATCAGAAGAGTAAACTACAACTATCCACATCTACATGAATGAATTCCACAAATAGGATGTTGAGTGAAAGACACATGTCAAAAAAAAAAAAAAAAAGACTCCATATGTGGTAGGACTCCATTCACATCAAGTTCTAAAACAAGCACACTAAGCCATATTGTTCATAGATGCACAGGAAGGCATCGAAACTATGAAGAGGACCAAGGAAATGATTATGTGAAAATCAATATATTAGTTGTGACCAGGAAGGGCACACATGTTCTGGGGGCTGTGCAGGAAATATTCTGTTTAGGGGGCATGACGAGCAAATGTCCTAAATGGTAGTTGCAAAGACATTTCATTTGTGACTGCATATTAAACCCTGCATATGTTTTTATGCACTTTTCTGTATGTCTGTTACATTTCAAATAAAGAAAAAATAATCTCCCTTTCTTGGAAATACCATCCAGCGCTTTTGATTCAAGCCTGTCAGGGACCCTCCTAGAGAGGCTTCTCTCTAGCCCAGATGTTTGGGTGTCTTCGCACTGTCATTCAGGACCTGCTACTGCGTTTATCCGCACCCCAGAGGGTAGCGACAATTAGCAAGCATGCCAGCAGAGCACAGTGCTCCCTGGTATCAGTCCCTGTCAACTGTACCTGCATGAACAGCATCGCTGTGAGGGACAGCTCTGCGAACACAGACTGCAGCCCTGACAGATTCCGGGGAGGCTGCTGACAAGGGCCAGAGCAGGGCTCAGAGCTGTACTTCTGGGTCCACATGAGCTGGAAACGGTGGCAATATTCACATTAAACCATGGACTCTGATTTCAAAACTTTGGGGCCTAGAGACACTGGGTGGAGAGTGTTGGGGTTTGAAAGAGAAGAAAGACTAGGGGAGGAAGCTGGCTGAAGCCAGAGGAGACACACTCTCTCTGATTAACCTTTGCCCCTCTGTATGCCCCTTGCATGGCCAAATACTCATGGTGAAGAAACACATCGGAACATGTTGGTGTGGTTAATTGAATCATTCATTCATTCTACAAGCATGATTGACTAACTTCTGGTGCTCAGAACAGACCTAGCCCTACAGGTGAAGAAATTTAAAAACACAGATCATCCCCTTAGGGAGTTCAAAGACAAAAACAGAGAGGCACGCACGTAATTGCATGTACATCTTCTGATGTGTATAAAGGGAGACACAAGCACAGGTGCCCAGAGGAGAAGAGCAGAGGTGTATCCAACACAAGGAAGGGGAGAGTGGAAGGAGCATAGCTACTCGTTCATCCACAGACACTTTGGACTCACTGTGGCCAAATCTAAAATCATCATCTTCTTCCTCCCCCTATATTCCCAATCCAGGATAACCACTCCACATCTTTCCTCACAGGAACCAAGGAGTGAGAAAAACCCAAGCAGAAACTGGGAGTCACATTTAAGCCCAATCTCTCGCTCGCTACCTCCCTTCACTCATTGCCAGTGTTGGGCTATTCACGGACTGCCCTTCAATAGCACCCTTCCAGACCAGAGAATGAGCAAACAGAAATAGAACAAAGAGTAGCAGATGACACCAAAATGTTACCTTTCCTCCCAGAAGAGGCTCGGTGGAAGACATGGCTTTAGGTCTGTGGACCAAGTGGACTTGCAAATAGTGAGCCTCACCATGTGTCAGGTCACCCACTCAGCCACAGCAGCAGGGCAGGGCATCCCACGAGGACTGCCTGTCCAGGTAAGATTTAGGGCACAGAGAAACAGCACTCGTGCTCCCCTGAACAGACTCACTCCCAGGGGAAAAGGGCTGAGCTAAGCTGAACCAAGCATGCCCAATTTTTCTTCCAAATTCACCAATTAAATGTCACCCTGCCTACATCAAGGAGAGAATGCAGAAGATACAAGAATCCACAAGTGGGCTTAGGGAAAAATCCTTCCTCGTGGAAACCCAGAGTGTAGAAAATTCTCATCCTTCTATTTTACAAATATCTCATTACTTAGCTGTTCTGCAAACCCATTGCTATACCTGTTGCCTTTGCCCACACTTTCTCCTGTTTATTACCCGATTTACTCCTTCTTGCCCAGGTTGATTCCTGAATCCACGTTTCAGGCTGACTAATCGTTATAAAAACCAACACAGTCCGATCTTTTCCACTTTAAAATACTTCTGATTTCATGATCAAGCTCAGAACGATGTGCTTGAGACCCAAGATCTATCATCATTTATATTTTGCCAACCTGTTTGGATTGGTTCTTCGGATGCTTTGCCTACATGTTCCCTTCGTTCCAGATCGTCCAAATCATTGGCAGTCCTTAAACCAACCAAGACCTTTCATGCCTTCCTCCCTCCTCCATCCCTCTACCTGGAATGTCTCCTTTTCCACTCTCTGCCTGGACAGCTCTTGGACTTTAAAAGAGTATCACTCCCACCCACTGTCACCCAGCACCCCCGTCTGAATTAAGCACTCCTTTTCTATGCTCCCATAGCACCTAGTGTGGGCCTCTATCATAGAAGATGCTCCGCTATCTTCTGTTTCCTACTTGCTATTCTCTCCCGGAAGACTGAAGTCCTTGAGGGCAATGACATTTATTTCTTGACTAACCAGCACTGAGCCCTAAGTCTGACACAGAACGGATGTGCAGAAAATGTGTGTTGAACAGATGATGAGATCATCCCTACAGGTCAGCAACCAAAATAACTATTTACTGAATGTCTCCTAAGGGCCAGGCATTGTTTTGGGCAGTTGGGATGCAAACTAAACAGCTAATGAGCAATATTGGTGAGAAGAGAATTTATTGTATTAAAATAATGGAATTTATAGGTTAAGAATTAAGTATATATAACACATTTGGTAAGAGAATTTATAGATCCCATTCTAGAGGAAGAGACAGATGACACACACAAAGGAACTACAGAGAGATTTGGAAGGTAATAAGCAGAACATGACAAAGGGTCAGGATGTGGGGAGTAGGAGCAGATTATAACTTTAATCAGGAGGGTTGGGAGCTGTCACTGAGAAGGTGATATTGGGGCAAAACCTTGGATATCTGAAAGAAGAGTGTTCTAGGTAGTGAGGCCACCATGGAGGGAGGAGGCCAGGGCTGGGCCAGTGTGTGCATAGGAATGGTTGCAGGAGATGACATTGCAGAGGTGAGATGGAGTGACAGTCACATGAGGACCTGTATCCCAGGCCTCTAAGTCCAGAATTATTTATACCGTGTAGTCCAGAAGAAATCAGAAGAAACCCTATGCATCAAGAAATAGTTACTAGAGCCAAATATAAAGACAAAGTCCGAGGCATATCCAGGGTCCTCTATTCATCCACATGAGAAAGTCATGACATCATTCTGAATCTAATTATTTCCACATCCCCTGCACAGACCTAAAGGGATCTGCGCACTGCAGATAAAGGAGGAGTCACTTCCAGGTAACTTTCATGAGCATGACCTGGACTCAGCATGCATTTTCCCCTGTAGTGAAAAACCAGTTTAAATCTTAAGGGAAAACTAGGAAATGTTTTGAGGTTTCCCCATCCATCATGAGAATAGCATTATTGGGACTCTTAGTTTTCTACCCTGTGCATGACTGCTCTGAACCAGTTCCCTCCCATTGTGCAAGGCAGAGGGAAGCATGGCTTAGCGGGAGCCAGAAATTTCCATGTCAATGACCTTCCTTTGAATTTCATTTTTCCCTGGGGAAAGAGTTTGGAGGCACAAAACTTGCTTTATGACGACGATAACAAATTGGCAGGAAGACTCTAGCTCATGACGACAGTTGGAACAGAATGATGTGCATATATGCTGGGGAGAAATGCCTTTGTGCACAGGCACCGACGGGAGGGAGGAACGTGCAGATTCACTCAGGAGCCGATGCCTGGTGGGAGGAGCTGCCCCCAGCTGGTTCACTCGCTACCGCTGTAGCTCAGCGCTGTCACCGCGCAGGCAGTCTTCACGCATTTGCACACCAGTCACACAGAGCTGTTGCCCTCATAATTGACTTGGAAATTCATGAGAGTCCTAAAATGCCAATCATAGCGCACGAACACCACGTTACTCTGTTGGAAAGGAAAGTTTATAGGACAAAACAAAGGGAGGATGGGGATAATTTTTTAAGTTTATTCCCAACTACAGATAATGCATAACCTTCATCCCATATAAAAGTATAATCTCTGCTTTGGGGGACATGGACTTTGAATGTGGGTTCAAATCCTGGCTCTATCTTTATTAGCTTGTGACCTTGGGCATCTTTATAACCTCGCTGTGGTTGTTTCATCATCTTTACCTTGTAGGACTGCTGTGAAAATTAAATGGGATAAAGTATGCAATGTGCCCAGCCAAGCATTTGGTACAGAGAAGATGATCCATGGTTAGCTATTGTTCTTACAGGCCATTTAAAATAAGTTATATTAAAATGAATAACTTGAATAATTTCTTGGTCCATAGGGATAATATAAAATTGGTAATTTTTTCCCTTAATCTTTCTTTTCCTGCCTATCAAAATCTGGACCACAGTGTCACAAAGAGGTGGTGATTATGAGGTATGGTGAGTGTCTTGTGTAGAAATCCTAATATAAATGTGTGCGCCTACTTTCCTATAAAAGGGAAAATTTCTCATTTATAATCCAATAAGAGAATTTAGCATGTGGCAGCAAGAGGCTATATTCCACTTCTGCGCATGACAGTTTGCCTTTGCAAACATGCTCTGAATTCCAAAGCGAGAAAAAAAGAGCAAGAAATTACAACAGCTTTCAATTTTAAATAATACTTATAAGCTAATGGGAATTTTTTTAGAATGTATAGAGAATTCCTAGAAATTAATAAGAAAAGGACAACCTGATTTAAAAATGGGCAAAAGAGTTTAACAGGTATCTCACAAAAGAGGATATCGGATGGCTAATAAGCATATAAAAAGCATTCAATATCATTACTCAACAGGGAAAACAAGTTAAAATCTAAACAAGACAGGACTACACACCACCAGATGATTAAAATTAAGAAGACAATACCAGGTGTTGACAAGGAAGCAGAGCGACTGGAACATCTGTACACCTTGCTGTTGGGAGTGTAATTTGGTCTAACCACTTTGGAAAATTGCTTGCTATTTTACACTAAGCTAAACATAGCCTACCTGATAGCCACCCTACTCCTAGGTATATGCCTAAGAGAACTGAGTGCGTATGTTGACAAACACATGCACAAAAATATTCATAATAGCCCCAGATTGGAAACAATTAAAAAGTCCATCAACAGGAGAATGGATCAATAAATGATGGTAGATTCCTATTCAGTGAAAAATCAGAGTAGTGGTTACCTCTACGAGGTACTGATGACTGAGAGGCACACGAGGCAGACTTTTAGCCTCGATGGGGATGTTCTATGTTGTGTTCTGGGTCATACTCACGTGTTCATGCATATGGTAAAAGTCATGGAGTTGTACATTTAAGAATTGTGTGACTTACTTTCTGTAAGTTATACCTCAATTAAAAGAAAAGGAGGTGGAGGGGGAAGGGGGTAAGGAAAGAAATGGAACGAGCTTCCCAGAATTGAAAGTGTTCAGGCAGACTGTGGGTAAATATCTGGAATGGTATACAGAAGACTTCTTTGCATTAGGACATTGGGATTGAGGTCCACTCTGGGCTCCTCACCTTGGTAAAACATTAATATATAGAGGCCATTTGGATTAAAATTGTGCTTCCATAGTGGGAGGTTTGTAACACAGAACTCTAGACAGAAGGAAATTGAGTAAGATTTTTCTGTAATGGTCGGGAACCTGAATTTCTTAAACTCAGAATTACTGCTATTTTGGAACAGAAAATTCTTTGTTATGCGGGGCTGTCTGTGCATTATAGAGTGTTTGGCAGCATTCCTGGCCTCAACCCACTAGGTGCCAGGATCGCTCATCTGACCACGACCATCAAAAATGTCTACAGACATTGCTAAATATCCCCCCCAGTGGAGTTGGGGCACAAAATTGCTCTTGGTTGAGAACAACTGATCTGGAACATCAGGGACTGTTAATTAAGAGGGGCAGCTGGGGAGGAGCACACCAGAATCACCAAGGGGCCCTTTAACAACTGAAGATGCTCCCCTCTCTGCTCCAGACACGAAGGTCAGTCAACAATCCTTAATCCCCTCCTCACTGCTACGATCACTGCTTACTGCACATGACCCAGTTCTAGCCTGGTAGACGTTCATGGAAGTCTATTGGCAGGTGCTCTTTTTTTTTTTTTCCTGCTGGAATATAAACATGAGCTACAGAAGCCCCCTGCAACTGTGAAATCAAAGCCAAGAGAATTCTAGACACTTCAGTGCTGACACTGCGGAGTGATTAGAACGAATGCCAGCCATTGCCTAACTGCAAACTTTTCAGTATGTGGACAAATAAGTAAATCAGCCCATATCTGTTTACATCACTCCAGCCAGATGTGCTGTCGTTTGTAGTCAAACACATTTGTGATTGAGTCACTTTCCTCCAAGTGTCTCTCCTGTGCCTTCATCCCTTTGCCATGAGGATCAATGAAGTGAGCCACAGTGACAGATGGGAATTCGTCCTGTGTCTCAGGAGAGGAGAAAAGTTTGGTCTAGTCTGGAGATTCCTAGCCCTTGCGGCAACTAGAATATCCTTGGAAATTAAAAATAATGATAATATCACCACCCATGCTTGGGCCCCATCCCAGACAAACCAATTCAGTACCATGTGGGTGAGAGTCCACACCCATTGCATCCAACATCTCTTAGCCACATCCTGTCTGCAGGCATACAGAGGTACAAGTCGGGTAAGGATATAGCCCCTGTGACAAGCTGAGGCCCGTTTCCCACGTCCTCTGCCCCACGGGGCTATGCATGGTGCTCCAGCTGATCTGTGCTCTCCTCAGCAGCCACCTCCCCTGGGCTCGGCCCCTTGCTGCACTGGTGGCATTCTCCTCAGTGTCAGGGTTTCTGGGGACCTTTCCATCCTCCTGCGCGTCTGCTCCCAGGGAGCAGGGCTTTGGCCTCACTCGCCTTCATTTCCTGCAGTGCAGAACACAGCACCTATTGAGAGTGAGGGCCACGGGCCAGGCCCTAATTTTGGATCTGTCTTCACAGACTGCTCTTACTCCAGTCAAAGGTGCTTGAAAGGAAGCCCCACGGCAACAGTGATGGTCCCACGAACCCTGCTTACAGGGATCGTATTTCTGCATCTCAGTTGAGATGATCCGACGTCTCAGAAAGAGGGGCAGGAAAGTATGGTGGCTACGGTTATGGGCAGGGCAGGTGACCATCGTAACGAGTAGAAGCACAGTAGTTAAGAAAGCAGGCTGAGATTGACTCTCTGGGTTCAAGTCCTAGAACAAGTTACGCAATTTCTCTAGACTTCATGTGCCAAATGGGAGTCGTGGATTACATGAAATGATGCATGTTAGGGCCAGGTACATAGTACGTACCTGGGGTTATATCACTCCCCCAAGGGGAGTTTGTTTTGGGGGGGAAGGGTAAAAATCTTAGCGATTACAATGGCTTGTGGTCCCCCAAAAGGCAGTCCTGGGTCAGAGCCTTTTGATTAACATGTAGCTTCATTTGTGTCTTTGACTCAGAGCCCAGCCCAGCGTCCAGCTCCCCATCCTCCTGCAGCCACAGCTACAGGCAGCCCCTGCCGGGTCAGCCTCCAGGTTTTATGTTTCTCTTTGTTTCTTGTTTTGTGAACCAATGACCCTTGAACCTGTAAGAAAAGCACTTACTTTGAGAACCTGATGAATTGTAGCTTTTCTAGGATTTATTCCCGGTCTTTTCCCCACATCCTTCACTTTATCTTGCATTAAATTCTTTGGTTTGTACCTTTTCAGTGGGGCTTTTTTTTTCCCCTTGAAACGTCTCTTGCTTGTGCTTGAAATTGGCCTTGAAAACAAAACAAAACAAAGATTTATTCTGCTTTTTGGAGAGAGGTCCCCAGAGTTCTGTGAAATTTAAGAGATTCTTTCACTCTTCCTTCTCCAGGATGCTACAGGCAGCAGCAAGGGGAGATCAAGTGCATTTGGAAGCACAAGCTTTCCCCAAAGCATGGCCCACGGAAAAATTACCTCAAGTCAGAAAAGCAGAAATCAAACGATACCTAGAAATCACGAAGGGTAGATATCTTAGTGGACAAAACCCCTCCCTTCTTTGGTGGGAATATATGGATTTCGTACAGACTTGCAATCCTGCTCTATCCGACAGAGTGCTCAAGGGTGTGTGACTTGTAATTTTCATGCTGGTGTGTAGCTTCATTGCCTTGCCTTTCCTAATTTTTTTTTCTGTTTACTTAATAAATCACATTTATCCAAACACATTATCATCTCCTAGGCTCTGACTCATCTCCTTGTTTGGAAGATGCTAGCTATCTCCCCATCTGGCATTTTTAAATTCAGCATTAATTACAGTAATTCCTTCTCCCCATCCATACAGGCACACACAGAAAGAAACGAAAAGTTATTTGTGTGTGTGTGTTTGTTTTACTTATGAAGAGCCTAAAGAAATTTGTTAATCAACCACAAAATTAGCCAAGATTGGATTTTACTTTTTGGCTTTGTAGATTGCCTCAGAGCAAAAATATCTGGTGACTGAGAGAAGGGAATAAATAAGACTAAATGTAGCATGCCTACGTATTCAAAGTGAGGGAGTTCTCCTCGTCATTGGGTGAGTCACAAACCCAGAGAAGGGGGGAAGTGGTAGAACTATCATCCATCAGCTGTGTCTTAGCCCCAGAGATTCAAATGGCAGAGCAAATGTTAAATTCTGGAACGATGCAGTAAGTTCTTTGTTCTTTATAGGCCGTATATGGGGTGTGCCGAGGGATACTTATTATTCCTGAAGAAAATAATAACGATTATCAACTTAACACTGGCAATGTGCTAGGCTCTCGGCTAAGCACTTTGCGTGACTTATCCACTGGATTACATCCACGTTGTATGTGGGATCGATTCTGGTGTGATTCCACTTTACAGCAATCACAACACGAAACTGAAGCCAAGGGAGGTTAGGGACCAGAGGTGGGACGGGGTCTTGAGTACAGAGCTATCGGGCCTCAAAGAGTTATTCAAGGACTGGGCTGATGGAGAGGAGGGGACGGATGTGATCTCTTCCTCTCCGGCCTGTGCAAACCTTACCCTTTCTCCGCACTGGCAGAGGGAGAGTGGCACAACCTTGCCAGATAGAGGCCCACACCACCAAGTAGCTGTCAGCCCAGGCCAGGCTTCGGAACCACTGGGATGCCTCCGCCTCTCGGATTCCCTCCCACGCCCCTCCTCCAGCCAAGGATTCTTTTCTCATTAAGGAAAAAGAGGTGATCAGGCAGTATCTCTCCCTACTGGCTCTGCCCCACCTACCAACAGTGCAGCTGGCTGCCACGTGCAAGGCACCAGGATCCAGGGGTGACAAAACTGGTTCCCGCACTGCCTGGGGGGCCGCGCTCCGCATCCCAGCTCAGTCTTCGGATTCTGCCTCAAGAAGTCCTCACTGCGTGCCCACCCCCTGCCCTCATCGCCGTGTCCGCGTCTGGACCAACACATACCCACCACCCAGGGGTCCTGCCTCTGGCCTCTCTTTGCACAACGCGGAGATGTCTTTCTGCAGCTCGGCTCCCACCCGTGACTTCACTGCTGACACCCACTGCCGTCCTTTTGCCCAGTTCTACTCTGTCCTCTACTTGGCAACTCTAACCCCTTCCCTGATTCCCAGTTTAAATTGCCTTTAGCAGACAGAGAGTATTAGCCCAAAACTGATTTACAGGAGGGGATGAGGTAGAAACGTGTTTCACACAGATGGAGGGATTTCAAAAGAACTTCAAACACACACCACCCAAGATGGTGAACTGATTCTCTGGGAGAGGAAACATTTAGGACATTAATATTTACGGTGAAATAATCCCAGTACCCGGAGTATTGCAAGTGCCTCTTGGAGCACTGAGGGTGACTTCGATGCACTGAAAATGTCTCCTCTGCCCACTAGATGGCGCATCTAAATTTACCAAACAGCACACCCCCTCGATTCAAACATGTATTATTACCACAATTTCTTCACAATGGTTATAGTGTTTCTCCACACACCACTTGCTACAATGCAAACACTAATTGTGGGTATAAATATTCAGAGGTAAATTCATTTATGCAGTCGAATGTCAAGGGTCCCCAGGCACCTAGGTGACCAGTATTAAGCTCTGATCCTAAAGCATTGATATAACAGGTCCCCTCACCCCACCTACACACCCCATCACCTTTGGTCCTGGGAATTACATTTTTCTAGTCCACATAAACAAGTAGTTCTCAGCCCACAAATGCCCAAAGTTCAACCTACTTTTCTAACCAGGTCTAAGCAAGCAAATTGGAACCAGAAATGGCCCTGCTCCACCCAACTGTGGCATGAGTGACTGTGACGCTGGCATTCCTTGGGTCTCATCTCTGATCCCACTCTTTCCTTCCCTCCATCCTAATTTAATACCTTGAGGCCTTTGCTTTCAGGGAGGTCAATAAACACTCAAACTGGTGCATGCACAATTACTTTTTACTGCACATTAAAGAGTATTTATGGAGCAATACTCGTGGTGTTCCCACACCAAAATTTTTTAAAGTGATAATCAGACTATTTCTTTGTAGGTGGAGATAGATGTGTTTGACTCACTCCCATGAATTCTGGTCTGATCAGATCTTACTCCCTTCATCGTGTTTTAGTGCTTGGAAGAGTTCCATCCAAACTCACTCTTATCTTCAGCTTCAGCACTGAGCTCATAACATAAATGTGTTCTTTATCATCATCCGAGAAGAAAAAAGCACCCCATTCCCTCTTTAAAGGCAAACATGGTCCATTGTAGAAACTTCATGTGTTAAATATGCCAGGTTTGCAAACATCTGCTCTAAGACATTGCCAACAGAGGAGCCCCGTGCCTATAGCAGACCGTTTAAAGGACACTCTCAGCCAAGTCATCAATTTCCTTCAGCCATTTCAGGCCTGGATTTCACAGGGAGGTCAGGCCATCACCAAGTTTTGCCATCTGCCCCTGGAGGGTCACAAAGAATACCCATACATTCAGCTACTAATAACTTTTTTTTCTCCTGTAAGACTCAGCTTAGATGTTATTTCTTCCAGGAAGTCTTTTGTGAATTCCCTCCCCAGGTCAATTATCTAGCATAACACTTAACACATGGATTGTAATGATCTGTTTATAAGGTTGGTTAACCTACCAAGGGCAAAGGTTGTATATCATTCACTCTGTTACTCAGCTTAATGCCTGGCACATGGAAGGAATGAAAATGAATGAATGAACTAATCAATCGATATGGGAATAATAAACTGTACATTTCCTGGGAGGGAAGGACAGGGTCCCCATCTTTATGAGCTGGGACATTTCTCAACCTTTTTTTCAAGGCTGATTTGTGCACCTGTTGGTTAAAGAAGCCATTGGATTCCATGTATAAGACAAAAAATAACTAAGTGATTTAGTCCTTTTAATCAACTGTGTGAAGAAAGTAGAAATCATTATGTAAAATCTCAAAAATTAATAAATGATACAGTTTATGGCATTTTGATTTACAAAATGCTCTCAAATACAGTATTGCTGCTTGGCTTCTCCAAACAATCCTCTTGAATGAGTTAGATCAGGGATCATCTTATAGAGGAAGGAGTCAAAACTCTGAGAGGTCAACTGACTTGAGTTGGTGAAAGCAGATTCGGGACAAGATCTTCTGATTCCAAATCTCCTGTCCGGTCTGCAATACCACCAAGCTCATTCCCTCCACCTCCATGTCATTAACAACTGGCTGATTCAACCAGTTACTGTGATAGCCCTAGACAAATAAACCTACTCCTGTCCTGGCTCAGCTATTTGCTAGCTGTCTGACCTTGAGTGAGTCATAGAAATGTTACCTTTCAGTTTTCTGAAGTTGAAATAGAAGAGTAAAGCCAAAGTAAATGTATTTATTAACTCTCAGGTGATGAGAGTTCAGCATCCTCCTCCTCCTCATTACAATAACAGCAATAACTACCCTTTGTTCTATTCTGATTGTGTGCCTTCACTGTTCTTAGCACTTGACATTCACCCTCATAACAACCTAAAGTGGGTACTATCATTATTCCCATTTTACAGATGCCGACACTGAGGCATACTAAGGTTGGATAACTCAAACACGATTAAACTTCTAGTCAGTGGAGGGGGAAGGATTCAAATTCAGGTAGATTTACTTCAGATTTTGTGCATTATTGCATGGAAAGCACTTAGCCTAAAGCTTGCCACAGTGATGCTCAATAAACACAGTTATTATTGTTGTTATTGCTAAATGCAAATCTTACCAGTTTATTGCAGGAAGGCCTATACCATTCTCATACTCGATGCAAAGAGGGCATCAAGTTCATCTATCTGGAAAGATGAAAACCATGGGGATCCCCTGGGGGCTGAGCCCTCATCCAAGTATGCCCACGCCAGCAGCCCAAGTGCACAATTAGTGTAATAATTCCTGCCACCGCTTGCAAAGCCATGAAAGCAATTAGTTCATATCAAGCTGTTATTAAGAAGTTATTTCTGTAGCAAAAATACTGTCTTCCTTTAATTTCTATACAAATGCAAGGGAGCCAACACAAGTATAGTTTATTTAAAGATGTTCTTGTAGGAATTTAATTTGTCCTTTTGAAGAAGCTACAGAGAAATGGCACAGGGATGGGCAAGACAGCTTGGAAGGGGCCTGAGTTGCAGATAAAGAAGGGGCCACTTCTACTGCCCGTGAACCCAACATGGGCAATAGAAACCCTCCTCTCACCTTGACCAAGGACAAAGCACACGAGTCTTTGGTGGCACTTGCAGGTAGTATCCCAGGCATCCGTCTACATGATTCAGAGTTACCACAGAGTAAATCCCAGCACACGACGATGGGTCGGCTTATTTTGCAATAATGGAACAGGGACTGCAAACGGCAACGTAACGTGCTTGCCAGTGCTTTAGAGCGCCCTGGAGTCGGGCTTGTTAAAATTAATGGTTAAAAAAATATGCCAGCACAATATTTTGAGAAGCAACTTATTACAGAAGAAAGAACATTGTATTTGGGGGGCAGAAAACCTGAGTCTGAGCCCCGCTCTGTCTTACAGGTCGCATCCCCTGGACAAGTCGTTAACTTGCCCGAGCCTCAGTGTCTTCTGGGCAATGGAAACAGCCTTAATATTTCTTAGAGTTACTATTCATTTTGGAAAGCATGAAACAAAAAACATGATAGCACTTAGCAAACTATAAATTTTGAATTGCAAGACATTTTAAATTCATTCCTAATAAAAAAAGAGAGCCACCTAACATGAACTGTCAAAACTCCTGGAGGGATCGGTACACTGACGATTATATGAATCCTGCCATCTTCTATGCAGGTATGATCCAGATCTAATTCCTGTTTTACTTATCATACCAGATATTTGAAATTGCCGTCAAGTTATGCCATGCAAATTACAGTCAGTGACGAATGTGTTGAGCAGAAAATGATGCGATTTAATGTTGACTGTGCAACAGATCTAAACTGGCGGCAAATACCTTAAGGGACTGGTTTAGGCGATTATTAGATGATAATGAAAAATTATTCGATTTCATTGTAGTTCTGGAAGAAAAAGACCAACTTCTGATGGGGAAAAAAGGGGGTTCATAATGGCTTTTAATGAAGGCCTGGTCACTGTTGACTGACTTGGATGCAAATTGCTGGCGGCTTAAAGGTCAAACTTTATTATGCATCGACTTTTATAATAATTTGTTATATGGGATGATATGCAGAATCAGGATCTCCTTAGATTCTCCTTTGAATACTTAAGGAGTCGGAATTTACCGAGGGCAGGTGGGCATGTGGTATTATTGATTTCTTCTCATGCACCAGATGAGAAGATCGGTTGTACCCTAGCTGAAATACACATGGATTCTGAAAATAAACATGCATACGGGAAAACATGATCCATTGTGGATGAAAGATTTATCAGCTTGCCTCTTGTGATCCATATGGCAGCAGAATTCATGGCTGTTTAGAAGCTATAAATTCAGAGAAACCCTTTGTAGATGGGAACTCATGTTTGCCCACGCTTTGTGTTAAGAGGCCCATCAAACAGCTGAACCATTGAGAAGCATCCTTCCTGAACTCTAATTTGTACACAGTGGTCCTATTTACTTGGACAGCCTCTTTATTTTCTAAGGAACAGAGCATCCAGTGCAAATATTCTAATAAACAAACAAGCAAAAATAACACTCAGGCCCGGCAGGATAAACCCAATCCCATGACGCCATTTCCGGGAGGAAGTTTAAGAGGAAAGGGATTTATATCCCGTGTCGTGGAACTGAAAGGAGAGCCTTGCCAAACTGGTCTCCCTTTTCAAATAAATTAAATGAAATGGAATTTTTAGAAATCTTAGACAAATAATAAGAATTTGGGGCACCATTGTGGGAACTATTTTGGAATAGACCAGCTGAGAACATTCCTTAGATTTGTCCCTCTGCAATAGGGCAAGAGGATGGCAATGGTTAATTTCTGAGGTTCTTCCCAGCTCTGTCATCCTATAATCTTATGATTTCCTAATATCTAGGTCTTTCTGTCAGATGGACAGCCTCTTAAACCCATGGGATTTAGGCCAAGGGTCACAAACTTAAATGCCTTAATGGGCTAGGTAAGCAACAGAAATGAATACCTGATCACAGGGCAACTGTGGGGAATGAGGGAACACATGTTCCCTCCAAAGAGGGTATTAAAGGTTGAATTTTACCCCACCCCAATTCCTATGTTGAAGTCCTAATTCCCAGCACCCAAGAATGTGGCCTTATTTGGAAATAGGGTTGTTGCAGATGAGTTGTAATTAGTTAAGATGAGCTTATACTAAAGCAGAGCAGACCCCTAAATCAATATGACCTGTGTCCTTTTAAGGGGGAAATTTAGACACGACATGCACACAGGGACAACACGTGAACATGAAAGAAGAGATCAGTGTGATGCATCTACAAGCCAAGGAACTCCAACGATTGCCAGAAACCCACTAAAACCTAGGAGAGAAGCACAGAACATAGAACATAGATAGGCACAGGCATGGAATAGATTCTCCCTCACAGCTGGCAAAAGGTGCCAACCCTGCCAACATCTTGATCTTGGACTTCTAGCCTCCAGAACTGAGTCAGTAAATTTCTGTTATTTAAGCCACCTAGTTCATGGTACTTTGTTATGGCAGCCCTAGAAAACTAATACAAATGATAGCATCTATTAAGCTCCAACCCAGTATCACCACGTGAGAAATGTTGATGTACTTCTGCCAATTTTCTAAGAGCAGTTAGAAATATGGATTTTGTTCCATATAAAATACTCCAACTTCAAACGGCTGTCAACAAATACAGAAGACTTAATACACTGTAAAGGCATATACATACACATATTTCATACGTATCTGACCCACAAGTTACCAGCTGGAAACTTCTGCTTTAAGGATTCATGAATATATCCCAAATTATTTTCACATCCTCATCCACCTCTGCTTTGGATTAAAGCCCAGTAAGTTTCCTGGTAGATCGTTCATGGGTGATTTGGCATGCTAACATGGATCCAACATCATTTTTTCTTTAGCTCAAATTAGTTGATTCATTTATTCATTTTCAAACTTCTGAACATGGTAATTCCATTTCAAAATCTCAGGAAACTCCAAACAAAAATGAAGTTTTGTTGGCATATATTTTATGTGTTGAAACTAGTAACATTGTTTATTATAAAGGTGATCAATGAAAACAAAAAGACCCTTTGATTAGTAAAAATACCTGAAATTAGGATTTGTGCAAGCTTATAGGAATTCCATGATCCAATTATTTTCTATACTGTATTTTAGTTTGCAGTTTTGAAAAATCTTTGGTTCATATAGATCAAGTAGTTGCAAAAGATAACAAAAGTTCCAATAAAAATTTATAAAAAGTATTTTAATTTAATTTACACATGCCATGAGATATTCTTCTTCTTATAGGCCATACAAAAATGGGGGATGGACTGAATTTGTCCCATGGCCTGTAGTTTGCAGGCTGCTGTTCTGGGGTAGCAATTAAAAGAATTGTTTAACAGTACATAATTTGCAAGCTAACAAGGGGGAAGCTGGAACAATAAAAATTCCTAATTAACCTAAAAGGAGTTAAGAAAGGAAA
>NW_012142634.1:3449926-3455642 GCF_000956105.1 Propithecus coquereli
GTAGGATATGTATATTTTATACATATAAAATTTGTAGGATACAGATAATGCCATGCTTAGAGGAAATTTCATAGCCTTTAACACAGACATTAAAAAACAAAATTTTTAAAAATCAATAAATTAAACATTCATTTCAAGTTATTTTTAGAAACTAAAAAATGAAAATTAAGGAAGCATTATATAAAGAAATACTTATAGATACTGCATGTATATATACATGGCTTACATACACACACATATTTCCTTGCTTTGTTATCTGAGAGAGCTTAGAAGTGATGACACTTCAGCATTAATAAGCACACCCAGCTCCCAGATCTTGGTTTCTAACACCAAGATCCAATTAAAGGAACCAGGGCTCCTTGAAGAAATGCTGATTATAGGATGGAGGCAGTAAATATGCACAATTAGCCTGGGATATCGTGTAATGCCGCAATGTAAGGCACAGCTCAAACAAAACACCCTACAATGGTGGGGTATGTCAAAGGGACACAGGAGCCAACTGAAAGAGCTCTTGGTGGCTAAAGCTAAAACAATCTGAGCAAAAGAACCAAAAAACCAAACAAAAACAAACAAAATAGTATTAGATTATACACCAAAGTATAAAGTAAATATCCACAAGTTCATATTGATGTGAATAAATGACAGAATAATTGGGAAAGAATAGACATCTCTCAGGCAGAATAATTTCAAATAATTTATGCAGTTATTCCATCTTCAAGGAACATAACTGCTCAGTCCTTCAGTGTAGGCTACACACAGTGACTTCCTTCCAAAGGTCAGAGTATGGAAAGGGGGAAGGAAGAGTCACTTTCCTGTGGAAGAGTCAGATAAACATTTCCCCAGGTGCTCAAAGTCAACATCTACAAGGAGAAGTCATGTCTGTAGATGGAACCCTAGACATGACATAATAAAAAAGGCACTTCACCTCTGTGGTCTTCATCTACACAGAACTTCCAGTGCAACCCGGGAAGAAAGGGCGTGGAGACTCCTGCTCTTCAAGGCCTCAGACTGGAAGTGACATCTCCCATTTCCTCTTAGGGCCCACTGGGCAAAGCTAGTCACATGGTCCAAACCTAACTACCTGGAAGTGGAAAGTGCCACGCAGCTCACGGAGAATCTGGGGAACAGTCCTGCCTCTGCCATCCCTAGGGTTGGGATGCAGCAGTGACTCTTGTGGGTGACCATCTTGTAAAACCAGCACTTTCAAGCCAAATACAGCAAACTTAAATATTTAGGGCTTCAGATCTCTCTTGAGCACAGCACTACATCTGCCTGATAGATTTCTTTAATCCACAGGACTGCAAAATATTTGCCTTTCATTCACTTCATAATCTCCTGGCAGTGATGTATGTCTTGCCACCACATAATATTAGCCTGAAGGGGTACATTGCTAATGATATAATTTGGAGCTCAAATTTTTATTCAGATTCTTACATACCTAGGCTCTGGTATTTTTCAGAGAGATCCTGATCATTTTGAAATAGGATTTATTTTCTTTAAAACAAAACTCCAGTTTTAAAACTGAAGTCTGACCTTAAAATAAAGAATGTGTGCTGTCAATCAGCAGATAGCAAGCATCAACTATCATATTTCTGTAAGTTACACTTAAAAAATGTTTGAGAGCCACAGACAGCTGAACTTCTAGCACTTTCAGCACTTTTTAAAAAATGGTTGACTTTCTTCCCTTACTTCATTTCTTCCTTCTAGGATAATTCAGTCCAAAAGCCAATGGGGTTAGGGGCCCACACCAGGAAAGTGCACCTGGAAATAGCAGCAGATTTCCAGCCAGGGGCTGGGGACCAGGTGATGAAGGTGAGCTGAGCATGGGAGGTGGTTTTATGGAGGGAGGGGGTCCCAGGCCAAGTGCCCAGCGCTGTCCTAACCACCTGCAGGTCACGGGCAAGAAACTGAGTCTCAGCTTCCCCGCCAAAGTGACAGACTGGCTTAGATCAGTGATTTTCACGCCATAGTGACACAGAGGCTATGACAGGCAAGACGAGACGGATCCCCCCACCCCCTCCAACCCATCCCTTCTGTTCCGTGATCCCGACAGGTCTCAGTGTATGATTTTGCTTGTCAGAAGTCTCCTTGCTAAAAAATAAGTCAAATCAAATCAAGCTGGAAAACCTATCTTGTAAAAGCTAGTTGGCGTGGTCATTTTCCCTCTGAGGGTTCTGCTCTGACATTTTACTGAAATGTGTATGGACACAGAGTAGACGATGTTGAGACTCAAATAAGAAAAACAGAAGCTCCTCGGACACCAAGCAGAGGGCTTCTCTCTACACAGCGCGAGAATCACAGAGAGGTCCGCTACAGACCCACATCCCCAGCGTGCACGGCCACACCCATGGCCATTCGCCACCGTAAGGAGGGCGCCAAAAGGCCAAATCAATTTAGCTGAAGTCTCTGGCAGGAGGAAGGAAAATTGAATGCGTTGTCCAGAACACCACGGACACCCCCAGCCTGCTCAGGCTATCACAGGCAATCGCAGGCACGCACACACCGCCGCACACAGAGATCAGTTACACAGCAGCGGAACGTACTGCTACGCGTCTAGGCGAAAGAGTCAGACCAGAACTGCCATTCGAGTTCACAGGTCTACCGGTTGGAAAAGTCTGAAATAAAAGATTCAATATTTCCTTTAACCTATTATTTCTACTGAGGTCCAGGAAGTCCTGGGACTTGCCCACAGCCACGTGGCTCCTATTATAATTGGCAGATGCGGGAACAGAGACCAGGAGTCCTGCCTTCCAGCTCTGTGCTCTCTTGACGTCGCCACCCCTCCCACTAATGAGGCTCGTGAGTCTGTCCAAAGGCCCGTTTCAGGAACCCAGGGTGGGCAAGATCACACTGCCCTAACTCACTCCAAGTCATCAGGCAAACAGTGATTCATGCACAAGTTTCCCTTTATTTCTCTTGCTCTGGAATAAGAAACAAATCCAGATCGGGTGAGGAGAGATGCTATTTGGAAGTATTGCAGCAAAGGCGATGGGGCTACCTCAGAGGGGAGAATGCTCTGACCGTGAGATCCACAAGCATCTTAGAGGTCAGCCAGGAAAGGGCTTTCCTTTCCTAGGGAGGAGTGAGCAAGTCTAGAAGGAATCAAGTGAGGGAAAGGGGATCTGACAGGGTGGTGTGATTGGCCAGTGGATCCAAGAGTGTTTTACCCTGAGGTCACTCTGTTCCTTGGGAGGAGCTACATGCTGGCTCCGGCTAAGAGTGGGTCAAAATGCAGGGATCTGGGGGCAAGGTGAGAATCTTAACCAAAGTTTGGTTAGCAAGGATTGTGTTTGGATTGATCACAGACAGTTTGGCTGATTATTTTAGGCAAAGAATGCACATTTGAAGGGTCTCTGCCTACTCTTATTATAGGCAAACAAGTAATGTTAGTGAAGATTAAGAGACAACACATATCATGCAGCCTCCCCGCAACGTGCTGTTTCTCACTCAGGGAAAACAGCTTGGCCCACACCCAGATTTCTCTGTATTTCTTATTTTCACCCATACGCACTTGGAATTGTTCTTCAAACAATTCATGGCCGTACCGGCTTTATTGGGAGTCAGGTTAAGCACGGCCAACTAATTGCATACATTTCCACAGCAACGCTACATCTTTGCTACTCAGCATGGTCCAAACCAGAAGCATAGGTGTCACCTGGGATCTTGTATTAATAGAAGTAGAGAGTCTCAGCTACCTGCCAGACCTAACGAATCAGAATCTGCACGTTAACAACATCCCCAGGTGATCATGTGCACGTTGGAGTTTTAGAAGTACTGCCCTAGAGTCTGAGGTAGTTTGGGTCAGTTCCTTTCACCTTGGAGTTAACTGGTGCAGTGGACTGAATAGTGTTCTCCCTTGGAGCCCCCAAATTCATGTCCCTGTGGGACCCCAGAATGTGACCTTATTTGGAATAAGAGTCCTTGCAGATGTTAAGTTAAGGATCTCAAGATGAGATCATCCGAGATTCAGGATGGGCCCTAAACCCAATGACTGGTACCCTTACCAGAGACAGCAGAGGGATATTTGACCTACAGAGACAAAGGCAACAGAGTCATGTGAAGACAAAGGCCGAGATTGAAGTGATGTACCTGCAAGCCAAGGAATGCCGAAGATTGCTCCCAGCCTCCAGAAGTTAGGAGAGAGACGTGGAATGGATTCTCCCTCCAAAAGGAACCAACACTACCACCACCTTGATTCGGGACTTCTGGCCTCCAGAACTTGAGACAATACGTTTCTGTTGTGTCAAGACCATCTGTGGCCATCTGTTACAGCAGTCACAGGAAGCCGGTACACCTAGTGACACCTGGGTTTAGTTGTGAGCCTTCACCCAGGTTTTCTTTCCACTGGACCCTGTCAGTCCTTCATTGTCCTCATCAGTCCTGAGCTGTGCAAGCCGTGAAGCCTCCTGGAGGTGTGGTGACACTATTGTCCCATACTAGCCTTTTCTTAGAACCTCTTCCACTTTCTGACACATTCAATTTCTCTACTTTCTCCTTAGGTTTAGGGTTCCATCTCTCTCTTCTGCTTCTGTCTCTACCACTGAGCTCTCATTTGTCCTGCATTTCTATGTGGGTCTCTTAAAATCTGCCCCAGGGTACATTCTTTCTACCTTAGCCACTCTGGGTTTTATTGTTGTTGTTGTTCCACCGAACTTCATTAACTTCCTTTATGGAGGAAAATGTCTACCAATCCTCCAGAAAGTCCTGTCAATTAGGCTGGAAAATACTGGATTTGGGCAATTCCCTGGAAAGCATTTCCTTATTCCCACCTCCCATATCTGGGTTAGGAAGAGGGAATCCTTTCTCTCTGGTACTTCCTGCTTCACGAAGTACCTCTAGACTTCAGGGGAAAACCACACACACAAACACACACACACACACAGAGTAAATCCAAAGTCTTCCTTCAGAGATGAGCAGTCATCCATTCATTTTAATTTCTTACTTCCCTCTCATAGGGATCACATTCAGAGGGAAATAAGCTAAAAGCCATTCTTAGCTCATTTGCATTCTTTGGTTGAAAGACTTTCTTGTTACTAGGACAATATGTTGTCTGGTCATA
Organism: Propithecus coquereli; assembly: GCF_000956105.1. Classification (NCBI taxonomy): domain Eukaryota; kingdom Metazoa; phylum Chordata; class Mammalia; order Primates; family Indriidae; genus Propithecus; species Propithecus coquereli. Next base: position 3,454,986 of record NW_012142634.1, read on the forward strand.
TAAGAACTGCAGACAGTACAAATTCACTTTCAAGATTAAGCAGTTGAATTTAGATTTATCCTAGTGCTTCTGGGCTTTAAAATGCTCTTTGCTTTAGAGTTTATTGAAGAGTCTCCACTCAGTCATCTTGCTTCACTGAGAGCTTCCATTCGATCTTGCAGAATTGATCCTCTTATCAATAAGACTCCCTCTCTATGTCTGCTAATACTTTCTTGAAGTCTACTTTATCTGATACTATATAACCACACCAACTTTCTTATGCTTAGTGTTTACACAACTCATATTTTTAAACTTAAAAGTAATTGTATTTCTTGACATCAACATATAATTTATTTTTAATCCACTTGACAATCTCTGCTTTTTAACTGGAATGTTTAGTTCATTTGCATTTAATGTAATTTTTGATACAGGTGGGTTTAAGTCTCTTATCTTGATATTTGTTTTAATATGTATATAATTTATTTGTAGATGGAGTTTTTAAAAGTATTCACTTTTATTAAGCATCACTATAAACTTCATATTAATCATCAGGCCTTGAAGAACCATAAAATCCCAGAGTTATAAGAAACCTTAAAGGCCACCTAGTGTTACTCCAGTTGAAAGAAGAGTCTTACAGGGATGTATTAAAATCTACAATTGAAAATCTACATCATTTGA
>NW_012142634.1:3455802-3456469 GCF_000956105.1 Propithecus coquereli
TCATGTCAGAATGAGGCTGTGTGTTCAGGAAACACACACTCAACGTATCACAAGATGCCTTTGCGGTAACACCAGCGTACTTTCTCGAAAAACATTCTTAGCTTTCTTTGTTGCTCCCATAGATAACATCACCCTTGTGAAAGCTAAGGCTGGTCTTTGAGATGTCTTCCAGGCCCTGCATTCCAGTGGACCAACTACCCGACCAGACCAGAGAATCAACTCAATTGGTCTTGCAACCTGGCAACTGACTCAGCACAAAAAGACAATTTCTGCTTCCTGATCCTATATCATCCCCAGCCAATCAGCAGACCCAATTCCCTAGCCCTTTGGCCACCAAACTATCTTTAAAAATCTTTTGTCCCAAATTCTTGGGGAGACTGATTGGAGAAATTCCTCCCATCTCCTCACACGGCACCTGCGATATTAAACTCTTTCTCTGCTATGACCCCTGCCATCTCAGTGGATTGGCTTCCTCTTGAGCAGCGGACAATGACCATGGTCAGGCTACAACAGGGAGGAGGTTCAAGGATGTCAAGGCCCTGACCCAGGCCCTTGGAAATCCCAGCCCAAAAGAACCCTCAACCTTTATAATATCAGCGCTTAACAAAATCAGGGCTGCCTTCCCTCCCTGGGTTGAATCTACTTTTTTTTTCTGTTGAAATAGGCA
>NW_012142634.1:3456519-3563638 GCF_000956105.1 Propithecus coquereli
CTGGCAACTGACTCAGCACAAAAAGACAATTTCTGCTTCCTGATCCTATATCATCCCCAGCCAATCAGCAGACCCAATTCCCTAGCCCTTTGGCCGCCAAACTATCTTTAAAAATCTTTTCTCCCAAATTCTTGGGGAGACTGATTGGAGAAATTCCTCCCATCTCCTCACACGGCATCTGCGATATTAAACTCTTTCTCTGCTATGACCCCTGCCATCTCAGTGGACTGGCTTCCTCTTGAGCAGCGGACAATGACCATGGTCAGGCTATAACAGGGAGGAGGTTCAAGGATGTCAAGGCCCTGACCTGGCCCTTGGAAATCCCAGCCCAAAGGAACCCTCAACCTTTATAATATCAGCGCTTAACAAAATCAGGGCTGCCTTCCCTCCCTGGGTTGAATCTACTTTTTTTTTCTGTTGAAATAGGCAAAGAGAAGTAAGTTCCATGGCGTCCAGATACCTAGAGAACTGACAAAATATTATTCTGCTGCCCTTTTTTCCCTAATAAACATATATGATCCAACTTCTAGAGAGAGCCATGTAGGCTTCAGCACTTTGCTAGTGGGGTATATTTTTTCACATGGCCCAGCAGAACAGGACTTGTTCACCTTTTTAGAAGACGGACAGAGCATTGTGAGTGCTCCTGGACAGCGTGATAAGTGACAACTGTCACCTCACTGGAGGCAGTTAAAAGGCAGTTTCCTGGCAAACAGTTGGCTCAATCTGGGGCCAAAAATTTCTTAGACGAACTTTGCAAGCATCATGCATTCCACTTCGTGCAATAACAAGAAATTTATGCCTCAGAGAAAGGTGCACACAGGTCCTGGTGAGACTTGCTTAAGATCTATACGATGGTCACAATTTGCTATTTCAATTTATCTCTCATTAGCAAGGAAAACACCAATTTTATGAGTGTTAAGAGGCCTATAAACGGGACTGAGCACAGGTCTCCTGGACTGCCCGCGATTCACTTGCATTTTAACAAAAATGGGAACTCTCAGCCTTGTTCATTCCCTTCTGATACTAGACTGTTACTTCCTTTTTCATTGGCTTTGGCTTTTAGGCTTTGGGCGTAGCTGGAAGAGTACATGTGCTTTAGAGCTCAGAGGGCAAAAGCCAAAGCTATAAGAATAAGTAAGGCCTTTCCACCTTGACAGGTGACTGCAATTTTAGACCAACCACCTGCTCCTGTGTGGGAATTGCACAGACCTCCTAGTACTTACAGGAACATTTCACTGCAGGGCTGCTGGGATCCAGAGCCTTGAACATCTGAGCTCCTGGCAAGGGGGGCAGTCTGCACACAAATCGTACATCACTCATGCAACAACAGCAGACTGTCCCTTTGCTTTCTTTTGGTAAACATTTGTCATTTCACTATTGCTGTTGCATTTGGATTGCCATTTCTTTCCCTTTTTTTAAGGTCTAGATTTTCAGTTTCTTAAGGATGAATGAGCTGACCTAATGAGTTCTAAATTGCCTAGAGTGTTTTACCATGGAATCATGAGTGGAGTTTTACTTCTCCAGGGACTTTCAAGAGCTGGGACCTTCAAGATCATGTAGACTTGAGCCCCTTAGGCGCAGAGAGAGGGTCTTCCTTGTTTATGCACCCTTCACAGCACCCTTGTATAAGGTCGATGCTCCCAACAGGTTTTCTGGATCAAATTTTGCAATACTTTTCACTTCATAAATGAGGATATTGGGGTTCAAGAGATTGACAAACTTTATTCAGCAAGTGAGCAATAGAAGACCATGTTCAATGTCCTCCTCTCTGCTGAGTCTTACTCAGTCTCAAGACCCAGCTGAAGTTTCACAGCCTCTGATACATTGCTACAGCTACCTCAACTCTGCAGCTTCTCCTGAAAGCAGTATTTTCAGCCCTAAAATGCATAATTTGCTAAGCTGAATGTAACTGTTTTTCCTTTTGAAAGAGTCTTTTCTTCTTCCAGCTAATTCAGCCAATTCTCCATTAAAAGGGATACCATCTCTCTACCCGTTTCGGTTTTTTGACATCTCACCACCTTCCACTTTGTGCTGCATGCTAACGATCATCCCTCCAGGTCAAGAGTCGCCTTCTTGGCCACAACGAGCTGCTCATTCGGATCTGTTCCTCCTGGGCTGGCATCTCTCTGAAGTAATCTCCACGCCTCCGCACTCCCTGCTGCCTGGCTTGTCGCACCTGCCAGCTGAAGAGCTGGTATCGATCTCTGTGTTTGTTCCCCCACAACACTGTTCTGTGCTCTTCCTTGGTCAGACACAGCAAACCAGGCTGCTCTAGGGTGAGGTTTGATCCTCCGTGCTCTGCTTCCTTGTGAGGTCAGTGACTGCTTGGGAAAAAGCTTCACGCCGTGAGACAGGGTTTCTCTACTGCAGCACTGTTGACAGTTTAGTCTGGGTGATTCTTTGTTGCAGTCCTGTGCACTGTAGAGTGTTCAGCAGGGTCCCTGACCTCTACATGTTAGGTGCCAGTAGCACCCCCACCCCCAAGCTGTGACCACAACAAACGTCTCCAGCTGAATGTCCCTTGGGTAAACCTGCTCCTGGTTGAAAACTGCTGCTATAAGGGAACAGTAAGCTGTTCATTCAGTCCAAACACAGAGGACAGTGCTCTGTGACTTTCTGCCTGTGTGGGACTGACTTGGAATTAACCACTAAGTCATGTCAGAATGAGGCTGTTTGTTCAGGAAACACACACTCAACGTATCACAAGATGCCTTTGCGGTAACACCAGCGTACTTTCTCGAAAAACATAAAACCCTTTTGTTAGTTTCTTAGTACACACAGAAGCACGTTGAAGAAGACATGCTTCTGAGACATAATAAGCCTTTGAATTTTTATGATGTTTAAGAGTTTAATAAAAGCATATCGGCCCATTTTGATTTAGATCCTCAAGGTACTAAAGGGACAATTATTGTTATTATTATTATTACTGCTTTGTTAAAGTCATCCTCTGGAAACTGAATTCAGCAAGTTTTAAAAACTTCTGCACTGGATTTATTTTTTTGCTAGACACATTAAGGGCAGATATATATTTTCTTTGGTCATAAACTATGTAAAATGGAAATAATTTTATGAAAAACCTCTAATAGGTTATAATTATTTCTCACTCTCTCTCCTTTCTCCTACCCCAAATGGAAACATTAATTCGATTGCCTTTTATAGGTGGAAAAAAAATTCCCTTAGAAGAGTATGACCTGGAAGGAGGTTTTGCTATTTCAGAAGTTGCTTGATGAGCATTCTGCATCTTTAATGCTTTAGGGTAAACGGCGTATAAAACAGCAAGCGTCCCCAGCCAGCCCATCACTCCCAGCACTCTCATTTTCCTAGGTTTCTTGACCTCACAAGCTCATCGCTGAATGCCCAGTAGTGTTTTAATGTGTTCTCTTCCCCCAGCGCTCTGTCCTGCCTTAATCAGACTGTGATAGGCTTGATTTGCGGCTTCTCACCCACGGGGGGATGTTTATCACGTCCACCTGTATTCTGAAATTGTCTTCTGCTCAGTGGGCTGATCTGCTACCTAAAGCCAACAGCATTGAGATGATGGCCCAGCTCTTCCCAGGCAGCTGTGCCGCCAAGTTCCCTCTGATTGTAGGAAGTGTGATTAGGGGGAAATGGCTTGATCTGTAATATGAGCTGGTGTAGCCACAAGCAGAATCATAATGCAGCTCTACTAGGCTCAAAACTATGCTCCAAAAAAAGGAGTTTTAATTCACCATGTAATTTGGATGGGCATAGGCTGAGCACCTATAATTTGGAACTTGGCAAATCAAGTTGGGCTGGCTGGTGTAGATCCAAGGACACTCAAGGGAAGATGCCAAACGTATGATGGGACGTGGAGAGGATGTGAGAACAGGTGCTTTGCCCAGGATGGGCACCTGTAGGCACCTGCACGCTTTACCTGTATAACCAGAGGCAGGGTGACTACAGTGAAAATGTGCTCTGTTAACTCTCAACTTACTCTCACAGATTCTAGCTGCTCTGGGGAGTCCTGTCAACAACTGGTGGGGCAGAAGGTCACATCTGGACCATCTTGTAGAACTGCAGACACCATGGTCACCCAGGGGGGTGTGTAAAGTGGAGTCCGTAACGTAACTGTCAGAACCTGCTTTGGGAATCTCAACCTTAGGCATCCCAGAAATAATTTTTAAGTATCCTGGCTGACTGAGCACCCTATTATGAATCTACTTCTTTCTTTTGAACAACCTGAATTTGCTGACACCAGCTGCCCTACCATGGAGTTAATTTCATTTCCTTTATTGCATTCTCAACGAAGTGGTCACGAGGAGACTCAGAGTCGGGGACATCCGGGCAGTTCCCTGAGATGGTCCTGAAGCGACAATGACTCCCAGACTCGAGGCTGTAGCTGTTTTACGCGGGCAACCATATCACAGCTGCACAGACAGATCGCTACTTGAAATTGACTCGTCAGGGAGGGCACAGGGTTTAAGGAGAAAAGAAATCAATGCTGAGAGATCACAAAGATGCTAAACCATAAACACAAACTGTAAGTGAGCCAGGCCTTCCTGCACTTCAGTCCACGATGGAGGGAGGAGGGCCCAGTGCTTCCAGAAGAAATACTTCTCATCAGACAGCCCACAGATCATGCCTGCCGTCAGGGCCAGGGTGCAGTGGGGGAGCACAGCATTCACCCGAAACAGAATGTTACAGCTCGGAAGGCGCTCTCTGAGCGATGCACGTCAACCGCAATCTTCTCTCTCATTTACAAATCCTGGTTCCGTGTGCAGAGAGCACTCTGGAACACTCCATCATTTGAAGTGTAATCTGGGGAGCTGAGAGTTATGGAGCCACAAGTAAATGAATAGACATCCGAAGAGGGGACTGCATGGGCTTTGTCCCTCTGCGGGGGTGTCTCAGACAGCCAAGGCTTCGGAAGGTGGACGGATTAGACTCCTTAGTGGCTCCTGCTCCAAGGTGCAGAAGAATGATCTGCCTGCTATTTCCATCACTCAGTTTTGGAGGCTACTTTGGTTTTAGCTGAAAAAGGGTGTCTGCAGGGTAGGAGTTGGTGTTGCAGCGTGTGGCTTTTTGAGCTCACCAGGGGAGACCGGGGAGCAGCTGAGCTGCAGGCTTCCTGCTTTCTGAGCCCCAGGGTCCTCCTCCTCGCTGCCCAGGAGGCGAAAGGGTAGCTGATTTAACACACATGGAGCCGAATGCTGGCTGCCACACATCTATTTTTTTTCAATCCAGCTGACTCAGCCTGTGAGTCCTCACCACTGAAGGAAACAGAGCCCACCTCCCACCCACACCCCACCTGGCCCTTGCGCTGGGAAGACCTGACTGCAGGGTCTGGTGGGGGTGAGGGGCAGGAAGCTCACATGAAGGGGTATTTTTAGACCTGGGCACTGGCCCACAGGACATAGATCTGCTGGGGACAGCCCCTCTGCAGGCCATGCCCAGCCTCCTGCATCTTCTCCTAAAAAGACTGAGGTGCACAGATAAAAAGGGACTAGGTATTGTAAGACTATTTTCTCTTTTATCCCTAATATATCTGTCCAGCTTTTCTCATTTATTCTGTTTGCTCATACAACTAAAGCAAGCTCACCATGGAAAAGTTAAAAAAAAAAAAATACAGATATATCAAAAGGGAAGAAAAATCTGCCCTCCTACTACCTATAGAAAACATGGCTGGTTTTCCTTCCTGTCTTTTCTCTACGCATGTTTTTACAGATGTCACAAATGCTCTCACAGTCCACAAACTCATTTGACCTGCTCTTTACAGTTTATAAATCTTGAACACCTTCCCCTGCCATTAGCTTTAATGAGTGTCTGGTACTGCACATAACCATGCACACAGCTCCATGATATTTAGAGAGATTAATGTATGTTTCTTTTTCCTGTATTCCCTTTTCTTTTCTCCCTCCCCTGCCCCTTGTCCTAGTAAGGGTCTATGGCCAGAGAGAAAGCAGCACCCAGCAAAACATTCTCCATCCTAGATTTTGTTTCTAAAAATCTAAGCCCATCAAAGGGGTTAGGTGGGGTCGCCCCAAGGGAACCCCCAGGTGGAAGGATAGTCTCGGAGAGAACCACAAGGGGTTGATAGTAAGAGGCCTCTGGGGCCTGTGGAAGCTGGGCCCCAGGAGGTGGCTGGAGCTGAGGGGAATGTCCGAGGGTGTCCAGAAAGACAGGATCCAGGGACAGGGCTCCCAGCTTCGGCAAAGAGGCCCTGATCCCGGAGTGGCCCGGGGTCTGTAGAGAGCCCCACGGCCGAGGGGGCCACTGTGAAATGAGGATGGTACCTACAATAACCGCCCCTCCCTGCTTATTCCCCCACCGTGGCACTGCAGACAGTCCCGGAGCCTTGTCCTGACAGGCAGGGGGTGGAGCCTCCAAGATAACTGAGATCTCCTTTCCCACCAGCCCAGCAGTTTGGGGAGCTTGAATCCAAAATCAGGTTGCCTTAGAGTCAGCAAAGGAAATGAGCGCTCTGTGAAGCGGGCCTGTGTTGGAGGGGTCAAGGTCATGACACGTATTGAGCCCATCCCAGAGCGTTCGAGACAAAGAGTGGTTCTAATTTCCCCACCATTCAGTCTTCTTGTTCCTGACTTTTATTTTGTCATACAATCAATTTAATTATAAATTTTCACTTATTTTATCTATTTTTTTTTTGCCTAATTTTATATGTTTGCTCTCAGCATTTCCTATCCCTATCCAGCCTTTACACACAGCAAATGGAAAGCACGGGCGTCGGGCGGCTGCAGTGAGGTTGGTGTGGGCCCTGAGCAAAGAAGCGGGGTCTCGTCCTCCCTCCAGCCGATCCTGCAGGGACCACTCCAGCCTCCCAGAATAGGCCCTTGTCTCCTTAGGGAGGGACAGAGAGGGGAGGCTGCCTAGGTCTAGGCAAAGCACAGATCAGAATTCTTCGCCCAGTTAACAGCAGGTGCAGCCCTCCGCGTGGCCACCTGAGCCGCTGGAGCAGTGGCGTTTCTCACATCCCATGCTGTCTGGCGCATCTGTGCGGAAGTACATGACCCGAGATGCCCTTGGTCTTTTCCCTGCCTGTCCCCTGTACTTGGGCCCAGCTGGCGAAAGGGTGGCAGGCAGCACACTAGAAATTGGTCTTCAGCGGTCTCAGTCAGGGACAAGCCCTCCCCTGGGGGTGGTCTCACGAGCCAACTGTTATTATAATAGCAGCGGGTCTTCTTGGGGCAGAAGCGGGACTGCGGTGAGCGGAGGAGCAGCTGGAGCTGGAGCAGCAGCGACTCCTGGACGGTACCTGCAGCAGACGTGGTTCAAGAGGGGATGTATTTGCAACGAGAGAGTTGTGTGTTTCCAGGCTGAGAGGAAGCAGCCTGGAGAGGAAGGCGGAAGCTAGAAGCCAAAGGGGAGGTCTGGGGCAGCACAGCTCTGGGGGCCTGGGAGGAAGGGGGATCGAGACTTGTTGCTCAGATTCGCTCCTCTGTCTTCTGTATCCTGGAGGCTGCTGGCCTGGTGTCACTTGCTCTTTTCTAGCATGTGTTAAAAACATCATAATGCAGAGGACAAAATAAAATGTAAAAGTCAGAATACAAACCCACCCTCCCACTTTGGGGCTTAGTAATGACATGACGGTGGCCCCCCAGCAGCTGGGCTGGGCAGAAGGGCAGAGAGAGGTCCCCTGGGGTGCGGAGAGCCAGAGGCGGGGCTGGAAAGCAGAGGCTGAGTTCTCAGCCACGCAGAAAACAACGAGGGATCTCTGAGAGTTCAGAAACCTGGCGGCTCAGCAGGAACCATAAAGGAGATCCCTGGAATCTCACCAGTCTTCAGATCTCCATCCTGGCAGAAGAGAAAGTCCTGGTCTTGCACTCCAAACGCATGAAGCCAGTGCGAAAGGAACCCAACTAAAGTGGCCGCCAGCCCAGACGCCGTTGGCCTCCAACGAGGGGCATGACCGGGAAAGAAGTGAGCCCTTTTCTGTGGGTGAATATTATCTACTTCATTCTCTACTGTGCTTCTACACAGAATGTTCAGCATACAATAAAAATTATTAAACACACACCCTGAGGAGCCTCCCACCACACGCAGACACACACTGAGGAGGTGCACACACATCCGAGGCATGCAAACACACACACACACACACACACACAAGAAAATATGCATAAGGTCGAGTGGAGAAACAAAGCAAACACAGAGGTGACTCAGATGTTGGGATTATCAGAAAAAGACTGAAAATAACTATGACACAGTTCACACAGCTATTTACCTTTTCTACTAGATATGAACAGAGAGATGAAAACTATTTTAAAAGTAGAAATACTAGAAATGAAAAAAAAATACATCAGAAATGATTGATTCACTCAATAGGTTTGAAAGTAGTGACCACGGCAGAGGACCAGTGACACTGAAGACAGGACAACAGGAATGATCCAAAATGAAACCCAAAGAGAAAATGAATGAAAAGGGAAAAAAAAACAAAAAACAAAAACACCAGAAAGGCAGCATCCAGTATCTGTGAGACAATATTAAATGGTCTAACAGATACATCATCATTATAGTATCAGAAGAAGAGGGAGAATGTGTCAGAAAATATATATTTTTTGAAGAGATGGCAAATGATAATTTTCCAAAAGTGATGGAAGGGATGAACCAATGAATTAGAAAGGCTCAAAAGTGCAGAAGGATAAATAAACACACAGCAAGCCACACCTAAGCACATTATGGTCAAACCGCTGAAATACAAGATAAAAAAATTAAAAGCAGCTAGAAAAAAAAGAAGAAATGTTGCTACAAGGGAACACCACAAATGAAGGCTGTATCATTTCTGTTTTTTCAACAGTGGAGGCTGGAACACAGAATAACATCTTTAAAGTTATGGTTTTAAAAAGCAAAGGAAAACAAAACAAAATTGTCAACATATAAAGATAAGGATGAGAATTTTATCCAGCAACGTTATCCCGCAAAAGTGAAGATGAAATAAAGAGATTTTCAAACAAATAAAGGTTGAGATGTCTGCAACTAGACCAAAACTATAAGAAATGTTAAAAAAAAAAAAAATTCAGCCTGATGAGATATGATCCCACATGGAAGATCATGTCAGCAGATAGAGAGGAAGAGCCCAGAGAAGGTAAATATCTGGCATTTATTTTTTAAAAACAGTTTTATCTTAAGATATATGCACATACCCACACATACATATTTATTTAAAAAGACCATCAACTGTTTAAAGCAAAATAACAACAACGTATAGTGGGCATGATAGCATATGTGGAAATAAAATATAAGACAGAAGAGCACATAATACAGGAAGAAATGAAATGATGTTACAAGGTTCTCTCATTGTGAATTAATGTATTATTATTTGAAGACAAACTGAAAAAGTTGGAGATGCACATTGAAAAACATCATACAAAGAGGTATAGCCAATAATTCAATAAATGGGATAAAGTAAAATAACAAAAATATGTTCTTAATCCAAAAGGAAGAAAAAAAAAAAGAGAAACAGAATAAGAATAGATCGGTCCACTACAATGGCTTGGAAAATTTTTTTTAAAAGATTGTCAACACCAAGCCAGCAACTGGAGCACACATTTCTGATGGGAATATGAAATAGTATATGCACTTTGGGAGCTATTTGGATATTTCCTAGTGAGATTAAATATACATCTACCTTATGACTCAGGAATTGTACTCTTGGGTATTTTCTCAACAGAAATGAAAACATTTGAATAAACTGAGACTTGTACAAATATGTTCATAATATATCCATCAATAGGAGAATCAACACATTGTCTCATATCCCCTACAACTGAACAGAGTCAGCAGCAAAACGGGACTGAACTGCTGACGCAACTACCACGTGGGTGAATTTCGAACGTGTTGCAGGAAAGAAGTCAGACAACAAAAGAGTACAGATTGTATAATTCCATTTACATGAAATTCTACAACAGTCAAAACTACTCAGTGATGATCCAATTCAGAAGTTGGTTACTCTTGGGGGTAAATTAACTGGAAAGAGGCGTGAGAGAACTTTCTAGAATGACGGAAATGTTCTATATCTTATTTAGATTGTGGTTACACAGACTAATACAATTGTCAAAACTCACTGAACTGAATACTTATCGTTGGTACATTTTATTGTATGTATCTCAATGCAAAAAAAAATGAAAATAAAAATAAACCTACCTCTTCCAGGAACTGTAATAATACTATTAATCAGAAGTTCTATTGACAAAGATGTTTGCAGAATTTTAGAGCAGTCAGAATCATAAGGCTTGAAAGCAAGAGTGATGAAATGTTTTTATTTCTCAAAAATGATTCTGAAAATACATATAGCAACTAGAAAAATCACCATTAATACTGCTCCTGTTGGCACAAATTGGATGGAATCTCTCAGTGCATGCGTCGGGCTGAATCAATGTGTGGTTTGCTTTTTGTGATCAATAATACTGATTATAATCATAGCTGACGTTATTTATCATTTTGACAAGCCAGGCATTTTATGAGTATTATCTCATTTCATCCTCACTGGGGGCCTCTGCAGTGAGGGCATCTTTGTTCCCGTTTTCCCAGTGAGGAGCCGAAAGTTCAGCATGGCAGCATTATTTGCCTGAGGAAACGAGCAGAGCTAAGATTCAAATTCAGCTCCACCTGTGTCTGGAGCTGAGCTCTTAATCCACTAGTAACACTGCAATAAAAAAGTATCTGAAAATTTATTTTAAATGTAACTGAGTTAGGGAGGGATATATGGTATTTAAAGAAACCAAGTGAATAGTATTTTTGGTAAAATGAAACACTTTGTAACGCGATGAATCAGATTGTCTGTTGTGTAAGTTAATATTTTCAAGCCCGTTTTCTCATGATGGAACATGCCTACGTGGCCACCGCTGAGAGAGAGAAATAGCATCTGTCCTCACCCAGGAACCCTTCCTTAATCAGGCTGAGAAGTAAATAGTCAAGAGAGGCAGGCCTCCCCTTTCAAGAAACTTCACTAGAGAATCTACCCAACAACTTTGGCTATGTCTCATTGGTTACAACTGTGGCATATAGCAAGGGAAACAGGAAAATGTCACTTTGGGGGACGGGGAGAGTACATCATCACTCCCAATTAAATCAAGGTTGTGACTGAGGCAGGAGGACACTGGGTGGCTAGCTAGAAGCCCCTGACAGAGACGAAGAGAGAGGCAGAATGGACGGAAGATGGAAGACCCAGGCTTAGTAAAAAGCACAGGGACAATAGGGGAAGCAGGGAAGGCAGGGGTATCAGGGCAGGAGGAACCCCTCAGCCATCTCAACCGGGCACCGGTGCTGGAGGTCCTTTGCTGGTTCTGCCTGTCCTTGCCCTACTCAGCTCAAGATGTAGAGATCTGGGAAAAGGAGTACGAGTGGCCACGTTTGGAATGAGAAGGCTGTTTCAAGCTCAGATAGACAGTACTTTAATGGTCCCAAGTGTGGAGAGGACAGTTTTCCTACCCCCCTTCCCAACATCTACAACACTGTTAGGAAAGGAGAAAGATGCCAAGTAGCCACAAATCACAAGTATTCACATCTGTCGTGCACCTACAGCGCTGGAGTGTCAGGGTTGGTGGAGTGTGTGTGCTTGTGCTCTGATGGTATCATAGCTTGGGGACGACCCATAGCCTTCTGATCATGACCAGTTAATAAAAAGTTTGAGTGAGTGTGTCGGGGTGGGTAGAGGGACCAGAACCCTTCTTTTTAGAAGGTTAACAGGGTTGTAGCCCCTGCCTACGGTACTGCTGTAAAAGTGGATTGAATCAAATGAAATTAAGTTGAATTAAATTGAGGACTATTGATTTCAAAGAGGGATAAGCAAATACACTGTAGTATTTATTAAAGTGTGGTCAGTGGATAAATTGCATCAGAATCACTTGGAAGTCTTGTTTAAAAACAGTCACTAATGCATTTATTCACTGAGCATATAACACATCAATTCCCTCTGTGTGACAGGCAGTTTAAGGAACTGAGAACAAACCAGTAAACAAGGCAGATATCATTGCTAACCTCTTGGAGCATTCATTCTAGTGAGGAAAATACTCGAAAATTTAAATTCTATTAATAAAAATGTAAAACACTCAAATATTGTGAAGTTGCTATGAAGCAAATCTATTGCTAAGAAAGAGGTGAACGTGCAGGGAGGAGGTGGGCAGGACCCACGTTGAATGGGGTAGCCAGGAGACACCTCCTTGACGAGACATTTAAATTCCTGAGCTTCATCCTGAATCCACAGAATTAGTGGAAGGAGACCACTTCCTTTCCTAAACATGCATATAGGTTAAATAGCTCTCTTAGAAGAAATAAATGAAATCTTTGCTCTTGAGGTTTCAATCTGACAAGATCCAACGCTTGAAAACTTGGGAGGATCATTCTTATTGGGGAATCAGACGGCCGTCGAGTCTTCTGGGGTTCACCTCTGCCTGATTCTCCTCTACTGTTTGGGCACATGAAAGGGGTGTGCTGCTCCATCCCAGGCAGCGGGTTCTGACCAATGAGCTCTGTTGAGAAATCACATGCGTTTTCTTTGGCTCGAAGCAGCTAAGACTGAGCGTGAGATCACCAAGGCCTCATTGCCCTTCCTCAGAAATCCTGGAACCCACTGTGAGCTGGGAAGGTCCCAAGACGGCGGAGCCTCTGTCACCCTGAGTCTCTGAGAAGCTCAGGGGAGCCTCCCCACTTCCTAATACCCATACTTGGCAGGTATGAGCTAGAAATGAAACTTGGCTTAAGCCAATGATATCGTTAGTTACAGCAACATACCTGAGTGTTACCCTAACAGAAGTATGAAGTGTGCCCTCTCCCCTAGAATCCACTGGTTATAGAAAACATATGAAAGAAATCGAAACAAAACAAAAACCAAATCAATAAAATAAATAAACACCCATGGACCTGGTGAGATATATACTATATTGTGTTTATAATAAGATAAACTTTATTGATTATTAAATATATGCCTGACTCTAGGACAAATAATTTGCCTATGTAGCAGATGGATTCAATTAGCTGGACTTGGTTAATGGCAAGCCAAAAGCAACTTCATTCTTTATCCTATTTACTACCTCTGACTACTGTGGCAGGACTCATTTCTCCCCACTTCTCGGGTGGTATCATAGCTCGGGGACGACCCATAGCTTTCTGATCATGACCAGTTAATAAAAAGTTTGATTCCTTCCAATTTTAAAATTCTAAAATCGCGCCCAATTTAAAATTTCCCCCCATTCTGGCTTAGGCTGCTCCAGGCTTGGAAAGTGGGTAGAAGGCCTTATTCACAATTTTATTTTACATCTGAGTGTGTAGTTAAATTCCTGACTAATATATCATCTAAATACAATGTAGGCTTAAATATTTGAGCAGTGTCATCACCTGATAAAGACAGCAGATGATCAGTTTGTATTTAATCTCTTTAAGGAGTAATTGCAAAGAGTCAAACTGTGCTTTTTTATGTTCCCAAATTGCAGGGGCCAGAGAATATTGACTGCCAACTGCTTTCCTGAGTTGAAGTGATGAAATTTAACTTTGCTACTATTATGGAACAACTTGCCAAGTGTGTTATAACTATGGAATGAAGCTTTTATATTATCCCTCCCACATATAACTAATTTTATTTTACTTTATTTATGCTTCTGATTATAATTCAAAAGGTCTTAAAGACCGAATCATCCCGTAACCATTTTCTGTCACAAGAGTATATATTTGACTTCCATTTCCTGTTGTTAATTTTTTTTTTGTCATAAGAGTGTCACACAATCAGAATCAGGATACATTGAACATTAAGATTCAGTAGACTGATTTTCATGACAAATGTTATAATAGGAAGAGGAAATAGAATAAAATTCACTCTGAAATGGTGAATGATCTGATGCTGACTCCTTTCTCTGGCTGGTTTACTATTGGAGTTGTCAGCTGAGATGCCTCGGCCTAAAGAATCTTTCATGTAATTTAAACACATCTTCTTTTCTCAGAACTGAGATAACCAATTTCACATCTTCTATTTTGCAAGCAAAGTGGAAGAGGCTCCTGATGGAAATGAAATGATGTTTAGTCTAGGCAAACATATAATTGCCATGTTAGAAACACCTCCATCCAGAAAGATAAATTAATGTAACTCATTTTGGCAGCATGTACTTGAATAAAATACATTTTGAAGTGGGACTGGATAGGATGAAAGTTCTGAAATGAAAATGCAGAGTTATATTTGTATCAAAATCATTTCCTCTCCATCCCTCAAAGATAGGAAGCTGATGCATAGAAATGACCAGAGAACCCTTACTCTCAGAAGGTGATGCAAATAGAAAAATTTGACACTTCAGGAATGATGTCAGCAACATAGCGGAATAGAAGTATCAAGCACCACCACTCCCCTCCACAGAAGGTTCAGCTAGCAAATATCCACAGACTAGAACATCCCTGTGAAAATTCCAAAACCTAGAAACAAGTCTGAGACACCCCTGTGGTAGAGAGAACTGAACAAACTTTAAATTAGAAGGGTAAGAAGAATGGTTTCACACTGACCCTGCCACCCTGCCCCCTCCCTAAAGTAAGCACAACCCCAGACAGAGAGGATTTCCCTGGACTCAGTTTCTACAAGGGGAAAAGAGAACCAGAGGCAGTCATCCAGCTTCCCTGGCATTCCAAGATGCTTCCCAGGAAGCCCACTCCAGTCTCACCTCACAGGAAACACTAGAGGAAACGGCATGACTTGACTTCCCAGTGGTCAGGTAGAAACAAAGAAAGTGACAGGCACGTAGATCTTGGGAGTAACTCTGTGTCTCTGCCTTCTGAGGCACTTGATAAGAGAGATATCAGACAACCTCTCAAGCTCTCAAGGAAAGGATGCTAATGAGTAACACAAAAAAAACATTTGAGAGTATAAAACTCACTGGTAAAAGTGAGTACACAGTTAAATTCAGAATACTCTAATACTGTAACAATGGTGTGTGAATCACTTATATCTTTAGCATGAAGCTTGAAAGACAAAAGTAGTCAAATAACAACTACAATGACTTAAGGGATATACAATATAAAAAGATGTAAATTGTGACAGCAAAAGTTCAAAATGTGGGGGGAGTGGGGTTATAATGTAGACTTTTTTAACAACAATCAAAAGTTAAGTTTATCAGCTTAAAATAACCTACTATAAGAGTTTTTTTGTAAGCCTCATTATAACCACAAAGCAAAAACCCATAATAGATATACTAAAAAGGCAAAAAATCAAAACAGACTACTAGAGAAAGTCACTTAACCACAAAGGAAAACAGTAAGAGAGGAAGAGGAAAAAAGGATCTATAAAACAACTAGAAAAAAATTAACGAAATGGCACTAGTAAGTCCTCACCGATCCATAATTACCTTGAATGTAAATTAAATTCTCCAATTAAAAGACATAAAGTGGCTCATGAATTTAAAAAAAAGACCCAACTATATGCTGTCTACAAGAGACTCACTTCCCCTGTAAGAACACACATACACTGAAAGTGAAAAAGATTCCATGAAAATGGGGGGAGGTGATGGCAGACTAGAAACAGCCTACACATGCCTTTTAAGGAGAGGATAGAAAGTTGCAGGTGGATGTCCACCTATGAAGGGGCCTTCCTGGAAAGAGCATTGTGAATCATTGGAGAGTTGATGAGGGACATTCAGAGTGAAGGAGAAGGTGACAGGGCAATCCATTCGGCGAGATTGGAAGGTACCTTGGGAAGGCATCCACATGTGGGGAAGGACAGGAGGAGAGAACCTTGGGGCTCCACATTTCCCACTGTGGGCACTGTGGCCTGAGCTTTGGGATGGGGAGCATCTCCACCACAGACCTCTAGACTGATCAGGAAGCTGCGTGGAGTCTACACAGGAACATTGCACTGGAGAGCAGGCACAGCAGGCACAGAGTGGCATCCATTCCTGGGTTGCTACAGCTGATGACATTCTGAGCTCTCAGGTCCAGAGCACCTGGGTCTACATGGGGCTCAGGTGCTTTGCTTCAGCTGCCTCTGCATTGCCCCAGCCAGGCTGGGGAGGGAACAGGGAGAATGGACACTCTCACATTCCCCATGACTGGGAGCTGAGCACCCCTCACCACCCACAGAGGATTTGAGAACAGACACCACAGACATGACCTGAAGAACCCCACAGTTACTACCTCAGCAGGACCTGGGCAGGGGAAGAGACCCAGCTGCCCAGTAGCCCAGCCCCATAGCCCTGCCTCCGAGGCTCCCATGCTAACACTGGCCCCCAGGGTCCTGTCTTGAAGGCCTCCAAGCTGCTGCTGGGCCTGCACCTCTGCCCCTGCCACTCTCACACTGTTGTTAACCCTGCCCATGGGGCTCCAGTGTGGCTGCCAGCCCAGCCCTATGGCTCCACCCCCAAGGCTCCCACCCATTGCCTGGCAGGAACCATCCCCAAGGTCCAACACCCAACCAGGAACCTGCTAGCCATGAGCCACGATTGCACCTGGACCCACTGGAGTGAATGCCCACAGCCCACACACCCAGGACCACTGCCTACATAGCCTTGCCTAGCTGCCACTGCCACTGCTGTGAGGAAACTCACACAGAGCAATCTCCTGCAGTACCAACATCTGTGGAGAGGGACTTGCCCAGCCCCAATCTGAGCCTCCAACAGCAGCCTGGAGAACAAGCTACCACTCCACATAGAGATCATCCGGCACTGTCTTATACTGTGACAATCACAGAAGAACAAGACAACACAGAACACCTGCATTACAGGTGCTCAGTGAATCTGCCCCTCTCCTCTCAAGTCAATCTTCTGGAGTAGGTACAAAAACACTATCTAGGGACCTCTCCTTCTTCTAAGTATGGAAGTTCCCAGCAAAGGAGAACAGGTGCACCACAAGCCTATCTGCCCTGAACTGAGCAAAGAGGTTTCAGATGAGAAGAAACCAGCAAAAGAACCCTGGCAAGATGAAAAACAAGCAAGTTCTACACCTTGAAAGGATCTTAATAGATCTACAGCAATGGATGCCAACCAAAAAGAAATTGTCAAAATGTCAGAAATGGAATTTAGAATGTGGATGGCAAATAAAATGTATGGTAGTGAAGATAAAATTGAAGACCAACACAAAGAAGCCAAAAAAAATATTTTCAGACATCAGCGAAAAAAACAAAAAAGTCACTAAAGAGCCAGATAATACAAAAAAGGATATAACAGTACTTAAAGAAGTGAAAAAGTCATTTAGGGAAATTCAAAATACAGCAGAAAGCTTCAACAATAGGCTAGACCAAGCAGAAGAAAGAATCTCAGAGATTAAAGACAAGGCTTTTGAACTAACCTAGTCAACGATGCAGGCAAAAAAAGAAGAAAGGAGAATCACTCAGAGAAATATGGTACTATGTGAAATGAGCCAAAATATGAATTATAGGAATCCCTGAGGGAGAAGAAGAAAAAGCAAAAAGCATGGAAAACCTATTTGAGGGAATTATTGAGAAGAAATTCCCTGATATTGTCAGAGATTCAGATATGCAGATACAGGATGATAATTGAACACTGGGAAGATTCATAGCAAATAGGAAATCTCCAAGACACATAGTCATAAACCTGGCCAAAGTCAAAATGAAGGAGAAATTCTACAAGCTGAAAGACCAAAAGAACAACTAATCTACAAAGGAAAACCCATCAGGCTAACAGCAGACTTCTCAGTACAGACCTTACAAGCCAGAAGGGAATGGGGCCCAATTTTTAATCTTCTTAAAAAGAACAAATGCCAGTTAAGAATTTTGTATCCCATTAAACTAAGTTTCATAAATGATGAAGAAATAAAAACTTCTCCAGACAAGCAAACACTAAGGTATTTGTCACAACTAGGTCTTCCCTACAGGAAGTACTCTAAAGTTTATTATACATGGAACAGCACGATAGATATCCACCAGTGTAAAAACACCCAAAAGTTAAAGCTCACAGCTCTACAAAACAATAGCACAAGATGGTCAACAAAACAAGGTATCATCCAACATGATGAACAGAACAGTACTCCACATATCAATGTTAACACTGAATGTAAACAGTCTTAATGTCCCACTTAAAAGATACAGATTGGCTGACTGGATGAAAAAACATAAGCCAAGTATATTCTGTCTCCAAGAAACACATCTAATGCACAAGGACTCATACAGATTCAAGGTAAAGGGATGGAAAAAAAATATTCCATGCAAATGGAAAACAAAAACAAGCAGGTGTAGCCATTCTCATATCAGATAAAATAGACTCTAAATCAACAATGGTAAAAAAAAAAAAAAGACAAAGATGAACATGATATAATGGTAAACAGAGCAACTGAATGTGAAAACATAACAATCCTGAATATTTGTGCACCTAATAGAGAAGATACCAGATTTACAAAGCAAATTCTACTAGATCTAAGCAAAGAAACAAACAAGAGCATCATAATTGCTGGGGACTTCAACACCCCACTGACAGAACTAGACTAATAATTGCAGAAGAAAATCAATAAATGCTGGATTAAATGGAACAGTAGAACAAATAGACTTAATAGACATTTATAGGACATTATACTCCAAACTACTGAATATACATTCTTCTCATCGCACATGGGACATTTTCCAAGATTGATCCTATCTTAGGCCACAGAACGAGTCTCAGCACATTAAAAAAAATCGAAACCATACCATGTATCTTCTCAGACCACAATAGAATAAAACTAGAAATTCCAAGAGAAATGCTCAGATATTCACTAAGTCATGGAAATTAAACAACATGCTGCTGAATGATCCTTAGATCAATGATGACATTAAGATGAAAATCAAAAGATTCCTCAAATTGAATGACAAAGGGGACAGAAGCTTTCAAAAATCTATGGGATACAGTAGAAACAGTCCTAAGGGGAAAGTTCATAACCTTGAATGCTTACATCAAAAAGACAGAAAGATCATAAATTAAAACCTAAGGTCATCTCTTGAGGAACTAGAAAAAGAAGACCAAATCAAACCCAAAGCCAGCAGAAGAAAAGAGATAGCAAAGCTCAGAGCAGAACTAAATGAAATGAAAACCAAAGATCAATACAAAAAAGTCAATGAAACAAAAAGTTGGTTCTTTGAAAAGATAAACAAAATCAATAGACCACTAGACAGATCAACCTGAAATAGAATAAAAAGGACTCAAACAAGCTCAATTAGAAATGAAAAAGGAGACATTACAACTGATACTACAGAAATACAAAATGTTATCCATGAATACTACACAAAAACCTCTATCCACATAAACTAGAAAATGTAGAGGAAATAGATAAAATCTTGGAAACACATAACCTCCCAAGCTTGAATCAGGAAGAAATAGAAATCCTGAACAATAACAAGCAAGATTGAAGCAGTAATAAAAAATCTTCCAACAAAAAAAGCCATGGACCATATGGATTCACAGCCAAATTCTATCAGACCTACAAAGAAGAACTGGTACCTATCCTACAGAAATTATTCCAGATCATCAGGAAGGAATGAATCCTTCCTGAGTCTATGAAGTCAGTATGACCTTGATACCAAAGCCAGGAAATGACACAACAAAAAAAAAAAGGAAAACAGACCAATATCCCTTATAAAAATTGATGCAAAAATTCTCCACAAAATATTATCAAACCAAATTCAACAGCACATCAAAAAGATAATTCATCATGTGATCAAATGGGTTTCATCCCAGGGATGCAAGGACAGGTCAACACATGCAAATCAATAAATGTGATTCACCACATAAACAGAAGCAAAAACAAAGAGCATATGATCATCTCAATAGATGTAGGAAAAGCATTTGATAAGACTCAGCACTCTTACATGATAAAAAAAAAAAAACCTCAACAAACTAGGCATAGAAGGAACATACCTCAAAATTATAAAAGCCATATATGACAAACCCATAGCCAACATCAAGCTTAACAGGGAAAAGTTGAAAGCATTCCCCTAAGAACTAGAACAAGACAAGGGTGTCCACTTTCATCACTTAGTTCAACATAGCACTGTAAGTCGTAGCTAGAGCGATCAGGCAAGAGAAAGAAAGGGTATCTAAATCAGGAAAGAGGAGGTCAAAATATCACTGTTTGCTGACTATATGATCTTATATCTAGAAAACCCTAAAGACTTCAGCAAAAGACTCCTAGAATTGGTAAATAAATTCAGCAAATCTCAGGTTATATAAACAATGTACAAAAATCCATAGCATTTCTTTTTTTAAAATTTCAAAATATTAAGGGGGTAAAATGTTTTAGGTTACATGGATCACTTTTATAATGCTTCAGTCCCAGCTCAAGGTGTGCCCATCACCCAAATAGTGTTCATAGTACATGTTAGGTAGGTTTTTGCCCCTCCCAGTTCAAAATGAATTAAAGACTTAAATATAAGACCCAAAACTATAAAACTTCTAGAAGAAAACAAGGGAAAGTCTCATGACATAGGTCTGGGCAAGGATGTTTTGGGTAGTCCTCAAAGCACAAACAACAAAAACAAAAATAGACAAGCGGGATTACATCAAACTAAAAGCTTCTGTATAGTGAAAAAAAAACAATCAATAGAATGAAGAGACAACCTGCAGAATAGGGGAAAATATTTGCAAATCATTCATTGGACAAGGGACTAATATCCAAAATCAACAAGGAACTTAAACTACTCAATAATAAGAAAACAAATAACCCTACTAAAAAATTGGCAAAGCAAATTTCTCAAAAGAAGACAAATAGCCAACAGATATATGAAAAAACATCCAACATCTCTAACCATCAGAGAAATGTAAATTAAAACCACAATGAGATCTCATGTAACACCTGTTAGATTGGCTATTATCAAAAAAGATAAAAGATAAGTATTGTTGAGGATGCAGAGAAAAAGGAACTGTCGGTGGCATTGTAAATTAGAACAGCCATTTTGGAAAACTGTACGGGGGTTTCTCAAAAATACAAAAAATACAGTTACCATATGATCCAGAAATCCCACTACTGGGTATACACACACAAAGGAATTGAAATCATTATGCCAAAACGATGTCTACACTCCCATGTTCATTGTGGTATCATTCTCAATAGCCAACATACGATATGGAAACAACTTAAGTGTCCATCAATGGATGAATGAATTTTAAAAATGTAGTATATATACATAATGGAATACTATTCAGGTATTTAAAAAAAAACTAGGAAATTCTGTCATTTGTAACGACATGGATGAACCTAGGGGGCATTATGGTAAGTGACAAAAACCAGGCAGAAAGAGACAAATTCTTCATGTGGAAATCTAAAAAAGTTGATCTCATAGAAGTAGAAAGTAGAATAGTGGTCACCAGAGGCTGGGGAGAAGAGGAAGAAGGAGAGGGAGGAGACATTTTTCAATGAGTACAAAGTTACAGTTAGCAGGAATAAGTTCTAGTGTTCTACTGCACCTACAGTTAATAGTAATGTATCATACATTTCAAAATAGCTACAAAAGAGGATTTTTGAATGTTCTTATCACAAAGAAATGATGAACATTTGGGGTGACAAATACACAATTACCCTGAATGATCATTACAAAATGTATACAAATATTGAAACATTACATTGTGCCCCATAAATACATATAATCATTATTTGTCAGTTAAAAATAAAACTTACAAAAACAAAAAAGAGAAAAAATTGACAGCTTATATTGGTATTCTGCAGCCAATTCTTTCTAAGAGAGGAGAAAAATCCACATTATATCTTAGGCTTACCTGTAAGAGGATCACTCCAGGTTATCATTTCATTGTTACATCTTTCTGGCTTTAGCTATCATTTTTAACTATTATTTTCCACTGGGGAAAGGACTTTATTAACTAAAAGTCCTAATGAACTAAAATTTTTAGCTAAATTAAAACTAAAACTATTTTTATTTAAGGTTTTATTTAATGAAACTAAAAGCTGAAATTAAACTAAGAGTTTTAATGAAAACAATAACTGAAAAACATTCGAGAAGATATTTCTCCAAGGCAGGTGAGGGTCACTAACAAAGTAATTCCACTTTTTAGCCAAATTTGAATGCCCTCATATAAACTCAGTGAAAATAAAAATGATAATTTTTTGATTATCATTATTATATTTTCAGTTAAGTATAATAAATTGCTGGAGTTTTATTTGTATAATTAGAGAGACCTTTGCCGGCTGACAACCATTAAATCTGAAGGTAGAAATCTGTTTTGTTAAATTTTGTTTTGATATTCAGTACTGAAAATATTGACTTTAAAATATACTACATCAAAGTTGAATAAACACATCAATGGGTATTTCAGACGGGCATGCTTTTGATAGCTTTCCTCCTGGGAAGATCTCGTCCCTGAGCTCTAGAAGGGAGGTTGTCTCCCACGGCAAATCAAGGGAGGGTTTGACAGACATCATACGGTATCTCACAGACTCAAGTGCCTAAAGCACAAACATCATGTGGTTGTTTGGCCTGGGCTTAGGATGGGGAAAGGTACGCAGCATGCTCAGAACACACAGTCACTGTGGGTCCAGGTTGAGAACACGATCTCCAATTGGTGTCGGGAAACAGGCTGAGAATAAGGATTCAGACTGTTTGCCTGATGGTGGAAACTCTCCTCCTAGCCACTGGGTTCCCGCTGGTTACCTCTAACCCAGGTTAAGGGAGAGACTTACATTCCTCACACACTCTCCCTAAAGCCAGAGCCCTCCCTTTGTACTCAGAGACCTGGGCTCCACTCAGTCTCTGCCATCCACAGTGGTTGTGCCTCCAAGGTGACTTCAGCTCTCTCAGTCCCTCTTTCCCAAACCATACAACAGAAAAGATGGTACAGGAGAATCAGGGTGATGGTGTGCTCAATGTGCAAGTCCACAGTACCATGCCTGGCATAAAGTACATAAGGAATGGTAGTTTTTACTTGTCAGTGTACCTACAGGTGCTGTAAATATTGACCTCCTACTGCATGGCAATGCACGGGGACACAGAGATGAATCATAAAAGGTTGTCCTCTTGGAAAGACCACAGTTACCAAGTGGGGGTCATGTCTAATGCAAACCCTCTCATTGTTTGGGAGCATGACCTTGGGCACCATTTTGGGGCATGTATATGATTCCCTCCCTCAGACCTCCACCCACCTTCTGTGCCCCACCCAGGACGTCAGCTGCTTGTCTATCTCTATAAACGCTATTTGTACTTCCAGCCTCAGAAAATCTTTTATCCAAAGGTTTTCTTTCCTCTCAGAGTCCTCTGGGAATTATGACGAGTAGCTTTTGGAATTGCATAAATGGGAGAGGGACAGTTTCACAAAGGGAAGGGAGGAGGGAGAGAGAGAGAGAGACAAAATAGCGGGGATCCATAGCAATAAGTACCTGGCCAATGCTCGTTGATTGGATTTAACAAATAGCTCTCCTAGAGGAAGTTTTGTTTCTGACTAATGGCATTCATTGCATGCCAAAAATCATCAGGAACCACTGACAGTCAGTAATCAAACAGCAAGTAGGTGTCTAGCCCCCATCGGGCCCCCCCTGTGCTAAAGGCACAAAAGACCACTTCCAGAACATGCCTTCGGCTGAACGGAAGTGGACAGACGGCAACCACACCACTTGGGAATTTTGCTGCCTAATGACAAACCTTTTAAATCAATCCCATCTTTGCAAGGTGGAAGTCCTCAGAGTCCTCATTATTTTATGCTACAAAAATATAAGTGCCCACAAAACAAGTAATGAGCAAAGGGGCAGGTTGGGAGTGAGGAGAACGTAGATGGGCGGGCGGTGGAATATGAACACATGGCTAATATCATTTCACCGATGGGAGCCAAATGCATTTGGAAGCTAGGACACCAGATCTCATCTCAAGATATAGGGGCAGATGTGCAGTCAGAATTAGAGAAGCTTCCTTTAGCCTTTGAGAGGCACTTGGGGTCCACTGATCTTCCTCCTCAATGACTCCACCAAGAGCCATCTCACTGACAGGCATTACTGAGGGCTCTCAAGCCAGCAGGGAGTCAGCTGCCCCATCCTGCTTGCTGAGATGTGCCTGATTACAATTTTCTTCCTTTTTTTTTTTTTAAAGGAAGTATATTCAGTACATTAGCATCCCAGAGAGGAAATGAGGATATTAAATACTGTTAAAAAGTCCATCATGGAAGAAAAGAAATCTTTTAACTTTAATATAGTGTTTTTCAAACTTATTTGAACCTAGAACTGTGTGTGTGTGTGTGTGTGTGTGTGCAAAGCATCCATTAACACTCCACCTCTAGAACACACTTTGTGGAGAAATCCTGGCCTGTCTGATCTGTAGCCTGCGGGGTTTCTGTGATTTCCTGCCTAGGAGCAATGGCTGGAGAGGGAGCTGTCCGTGGTACCAACACGTGCGGGTTGGCGTTTGCTGTCGGTCATTATTACATTCACCTGTCTTCCCCACCCATTGCCTATGCCCCAAGTGTCATCCTCAGCATCACTTACCACAGCCTACTTGGCACAGAATCTCATACAATGTACAATTCTTGCCCTAATGTGGTACCTGGAGTCTATCTGATACAATCTCATTATTGTATACATGAGAAAACACCCAGAAAGGGGAAGCAAGTTGGTGGCTAAGAAATAAACCAAATTTGGATTTCCTCTCATGTAAGTGTTACTTTGACTATTCTGTTCCTTCTCTCACCTATTACCCACCTCTTTTCCACCTTGTTTCGGAGACTAGAATTCCTGATTACACAGCCTGGATCACTTGACATCGCCAGATTCAATCAAATGCATGTACAATGTGCACCTTGTCATTTCTCCTCCAAAGCCAGCTCCGTGTCCATTCCACTCCTGGATTCTGCAACACTTCCCAGGGGACAGCAACACCATCTTCCCCATGACACATATTTGGAACATAAGAGCTCTGGGACCCCTCCCACACTTAGTCTCCACATAATTATTTCTTCATTAAAAAATATGTGTTGAATGTCCATTATGCAGTGGGCCTTGCCAGGTGCTGGGAATGCAATGGTCAACAGAACCAACTTGGTCCCTGCCTTCTTGGAGCTTGCAGCCTGACCCCCGTCCCTCAGCTCTGCACAGCCAGCCCATTGCCAAGTCCTGCTGGTGTCTCCAGTGTAACCCAACTCCCACCTAGACCCTGAGTCCTCCTCGTAGCACTGGGAAGGGCCCTCATCACGTCAAGTCTATAGAGGTGGAAGGGAATTCTAGCTGGTCACTCTGCCCTCTGCTCCTCCCATCTCCAAGCCATACTGCACACTCTAATCAAAAGAATCTTAAATCACTTCCACAAATCCTCTCCAATTGTTGCCCAAGTGAATTCTGTGCTGTGGCTCATTGAATCTATACTCCAATCCTTGGCCAAACCACACATTTTCTTACCTCTGTACCTTGGCTTGTTTTTCCCTCTTTCCCTCTTATCTGCATAATAAAAACACTTTAAGACTCAGGTTTAATCCTATCTTCTCAATGAAACCCTCAATGCTTGTCGTCAGCCCAAAGCCCCTCTGAACTCCTGTATCTCCTACTGGAAAGGGTCTTAACTTGGGCCCATAAACCCTCAGAATAATTTTTAGGTACTTAAAATTGGCTGCTTATCAGAATCACCTGTGAAGATGTTTTTTACCACCCCCCCCCCCACTTTACCCTGGGCCATACTTAAGACTTATTGAACTACAACATCTGGGGTAGGTTCTACATGTGTGATATTTTTATAACTCTTCACAGATGATCCTGGTCCATAGCCAGGATTGAGAAATGCTACCATAGTGGTAGTGAAAGAATGCACTTCAGGAAGAATTTGACCCTTGCCCCTGACATGCGTACCAAATTTTGTTTGTTTACACATTTTTGTGTAGAGAGGGTTCATAGAGTCATTAGATTCCAAAAGGTTAAAATCCTGGAAAGGTTAGGAGTAATGTTTGTGCTATATTGTTATGTGAATGTGAGGGGTGTGTCCCCGAGACAGGGGCAAGGCCCTCACTTCTGTTGAATGCCTCATAGTGCATTACACACAGTAGCTGCTTAGTTCATAGGAGTTGAGCAGAAATGGATGGATCCACGAGACACCAAGGTGCATGCTATTCCCTCAGGAGAACAAGTAATGCCTGAAGCAGACATATTTCCTTTAAGAATTTTGGCTACAATTTGGGGTACTTTCCAATCTAAAAACTAATTGAAATTCTGTTGCAACCTCTCTTACAAAATATGTGATTAATTTCAACTGAATGTTGTGTGCACCACAACCAATTGTTTTCTTTGATTCATGTATATCTTAAAACCTGGAAGGATCCCATAAGCTCTTAAGATTCTAGTGAAGAGTCTATTATAGAAGTGCAAAGAAGAAACTTCTCACCAGTAATAAAAGCCAAATCTGAGTTCCAACTCCCTACATCAACTGAAATCTGCCCTTGGAAGGAACTAGTAAAGGTGTTGAACAAGGTACCTACTTCCAGGGGTCTGTGTTGTGTGCATACTCTCTGCCTCTTTTCTCAACATATGGGAAACCGTCTACACCCAAGATCTAGTACCGGCAGTGTCTACGGGGAGCTTGAGCTCCTATCCTGACAGACGACAGACAAACTGCCTCCCAGCTGCCCCCCAGGGGCGATGCTTGTGTCACGCCTGCCCCGGGGCCCTCGCCAGAGTTCGTTTACGCAGTTTGTACCAGGTATCAAATCCAAGCCCTGGCCTGTGAAAAGGCAGCCTCCCTGGCTGGGGTAGCTGGGCGTCTCAGAGGACTTGAGTAATCATCCAGGGGACTGAGCAGGGAGGACACCTCTGAAGACGTGTGGCCTGTATTTTGTGGGATTCATTAGTGTCTTACAGCGAATGACAGGGGAGATGCGCAGAAAGTACACTTGAGGGAGATGACGGGAGAAAAATCACTGTTCTCTGGGCCTGCCTCTAAGAGGAGACTAGCAATCCGGTGGGATGAGAAGGTTGCAGGGGAGAAGAGCCATTGGTCTTAAATACAAAAGACCTGAGTAGAAGGGATGAGGTGACGAGCTGTCATAGCACATGGGCAACCCCTGCGCCGGCCCATCCCTGTGATCAAGTCACTGAAGCACTCTTACGTGGGAATGCGTCCATGAAGGAAAGACCTCGCCCTGAATTATAGAAACTTTCCCAGGGATCTAGAGAAACAGCTCACATTGGCCAGTTACATTATTTTAGTTTTCAAAATTTCAGAATTCAATTTAAGGGAAAGTATTAGATGGATGGGGCTTCTTTAAATTCTTTGTCTGCCCTGATACAGCCTCTCTCAACTTCTCACTAAAAGGCCACTGAAAACACAGGTGATAAATTAAAATTTATAACACACATTAATAAAACAAACTGGCAGTCAATCTACTGCAGGGATCTGGGAGAATTGTCTGCTATTTATTAGACCTACAGAGATAAATGCGTACCCACAATCTGAGCTGACACGTGCTTTGTTGCATTTAACAGAGAAAACCTATCAGCCTTAAAAAATATATACAGATAGATACTTTCTTCTCTACTGTGTGCCCTGCCTCCCCACCCCAAACCAAGTTCTATACTAGCACTGTCGAATAGAACTTGCCATGATGATGGAAGTTCTGTTGCTCCCATGCTTTCCAACTCAGTGGCCACTAGCCACATGCCGCTACTAATTGGGCAGTGAGGATCCCTGTCAATCAGAACTCTGGACAGCTCTCCCTCTGCTGCTCAAGTGTCGTGTTTTTCTGTGGTCAGGTGTGGCCCTTCCCTGATCTCACCATCAGCATTCCTCTTGAATGAATCAAAGAATTGAATGAAATTTCCAAAAAGTAACAGCATAAAGTGGCAGAGACAAGAAAGGACAGGACCCAGGAATTATCACCCTCTCCCAACTAAAGCACTAACCACAAGACTAAGACAGAGGCCCTGGCAGCAGGATACATTGCTACAGAGAGGTTTGTAGTTTTTCATGCCATCTGTTCAAAGAGCTAGAAAGCAAGCAGGGGAAGTAGCTGACACCATTCAGCTCAGCAAGACTGGTGCAGATGAAAGCCCAATAAACCCACAGGAGTCTATGCACAGAATTGTACCTTTGTCTGAAACCCTGAGACAGAGGTCCTACTAAGCCCCAAGTGGACTGTGAGGGGGAGGGGAGAGGGTCAGATGGTAGGACAGGCCATACCTGTAGGAACACCAGCTCTGTACAGCTCTTTTACAGTTTTAGGACAAAGAGAGACATTAAAACACAAGGATTTTTTTTAAACTACAAAAAGGAAAATCATTCTGAAAGCCCATGGGAAAAGCATTGCTCTGATTCACTCCAGATATCAAAACACATTTTTAGAAATTTGTTAGACATATTCAATAATTTACAAAAACAGTTGACCTTTTGAGACAGAAATGGAATATCACCAGGTAGGATGAACTGAGGGAGAAAGGGAATCAGATAAGCTAAGAAAGAAATATAGGGGTCTAATTAAAGCCTGCACTAGAGGCAACAAAGGGTGAAATTTAGATAAAAACTAAATCAAAGTCAAAACTAAATCAGAATTTAGGGAAAAAGTGAGTTGCTCTTCCAGAAAGCACAGGAAAAGGTAGAGACACCAAAATAATAAAAGAAAAGATATAGGATGTAGAAGAATAAAGATTGAGGCAAATAGTCATAGCTTTTCCAAAAGAAGAGGAAAAAAACTAAAACAAAAATAATAAAGACATAAAAAGAAATAAACTTTCCTGAGGTATAGACAATACATACTTATCCACAGAAGATTATCATGTAACAGGTAATATTAATAAAAAGAGACTCATGTCTAAAAATATACTGACATTTTTTGAAATGTAAGAATAAATTTAAAATCCCACAAGCATCTAAAACAGGAAAACAAATCAAACTGGAAATCAAAACAAAAAGAAAAAATAGATTATAAAGTATTGAAAACTGTGGTGTGAATTTTTTTTTCTCTTATTCTAAATAACAAAACAGAGAGATATGAGGACAAAGGTTTGATTCCCAAGGATTTTCCATGGCCAAATTGTAGTTTAGGTGCAAAGCTAAGAGAAAGACATTATCACACAGGCAGGAGCTCAGAAAAAAAATCTTTACTTATTGGGGAGGGGGGAAGAACATAAAGATGTACATCAATTTTAAGCAAGAATGAAAATTAAGCACTTAATATGGGGAAAACCCAGTGTAAAAATGTCTGTAGTGAGTCTTAAAATTAGTTCAAAAGTTTAAATCCAAAAGAAAAGTTGATTACATATATAAGGTTTCCAAATATGTTTACTGAAAAGGACTATGAAACAATAATTTTATGATGTAATCTAGGTACACAATCGCAGCCTATATATTAACAGAGAACAGGGAGTGGGAAGGAGAAAAAAGGGTCGTGAAAAGGGGCTGAATTCTCCATCTTATGCGGGAGGGGATGAAAGGCAGCGCTTCGTTCTTATCTCTGGTTCTTACAGAACCAGAACTTGAAGAATGTCTTTGAAAAAACTTGATTGCAGCTACAAATACAATTAAAATCAGGATGTATACCTCCCAGAGAACCATGGCTGGTAAGGGGTAATAAGCAGTCCATTATCTCTCTCCCCATACCCTATTTTATTTTTCTGAGTATATTTCTTTTTGCCTACCTTTCTCCATTAGACTGAGAACTCCTCAAGGAAAGTGAATTTATTTTATTCACCACTCATCCACGATACCCACAGGAAAAAATATATATGTATTTGTTTATTTTAAGTGAGATATTTTTGTGTAGATAAAACATATCATTTCCCCTTGATTTCTTTCCTTGTCTTAATACACAGTCTCTTTAAACTCTGAGAACAATTAGTCATTAAGGTTTTATTCCAGTGTCTTCATGATTCCAGTGTTTAAAGATCTAATTCATTATTCCATGTAGAATTTATTCTGATATATTAAATAGTGGTTTAGGATTTTCTAGCATTATTTATTAAATAATCATTCATTCCCTGACGGTTTGTGGGGTATTTTTGACATTATATAATAGGATCTTTTCCTTGGCTGTCTTTTCTTTTTTATTACTCTGCTGGTTGAATTTTACATCATAGCCACACGGTTTATATTTTTATATATTTAACATATGTGTTACTATTAAAAAGGACAAAACCTAATCTGTTTCATTTTAATTTACAATATTAAATAAAACATGGCAGCGCTATCTGTAGTAAAAAAATCTGAAAGTAATCTAAATGACCAACAAGAGAGAAGTGATTTTTAAAAATACAGTACCTTCATACAATGGACTATAGGTTGAGCATCCCCAATCCAAAAATCCAAAACCTGAAATGCTCCAAAATTGGAAATGTTCTGAGCACTGAAATGATGCTCAAAAGAAATGCTCACCAGAGCACTGTGGATTTCAGATTTTTCAATTAGAGATGCTGACCCAGTAAGTATAGTGCAAATATTCTAAAATCTGAGAAAATCTAAAATCCAAAATATTTCCGTTCCCAAGCATTTTGGATAAAGTATACTCAGCCTGTACTATGCATCAAACAAACCAAGCTAATGGCTACGGTGAATTAACATCTCTGCACACAAACATACTTTAAGTGAAAGTTAATTCCCTGGTTTGGAAATAGCTCTGCCCAAAGAACAATGCTTTCGTATCCTGCGCTGGCTGCTGCCATGAGGGCCCTGTGATACAGTAAAAACCTTACTTATGAAGAATGTTCATGACACAATAAGTAAATAATCGAGGCAGCTGAAAATGCAATCTGAGTCCCATTTTGTTTTAAAATCTGTGTGCATATTTTAAAGGCCAAACAGAAAAGAGAAGAAAATGCTGAAAGGTTTACAACATAATACAAATGCTTTTTAATTTTCTATAGTTTCTAAATTTCCTTCCGTAAATTATACTTCCATATTAGTAATTTTTAAACCATCGCATTAAAGCACAAAGAGGAGAAGAGGTGAAAGTGCTTACTTTGAGATGTGTAACAGGCCAGGCCACAGCCTGAGAGCCACAAAACAGAGCTCAGGAATCTTGACATGGCCCATGCTAGCCTTGCCCTGGGTTAACCCCGGACAAACGTCATTGATCTCTGAGGACTGCAGATGCCTGAATCCTTTGACCTGCCCACATCCTCGCTTGCCAGGCTGTCAGCCACACTCATCTCCTGGCCTCAGTCTTTGGACTTAGCCCAACAGGTTGCAGGACGTGCTATGTGGAATGGCCCTGTCAGTGTCCTTGTGAATAGACTTTGAGGGACGAGTTTTGCTGATACTTTTTCACTGCCATCCCCACCACTGTCGTGAAGTTAAGCCCTAGCTTGCCCACAGTGACTTGACCGTGTGTGCTCTATTACACAGAGATTTAAAACCATAAATCTCACCATACATGGGAGAGAGATGGGAAGGAGGAAGGTATTTCACATCTCTCAGTCTTTCCCATAGTTTTTTGTGATCTGAGCCAGGTGAATAATCTCAAATTCATACCCTTCTCCTTCCTGACTACTGTTTACCCTGTTACCCTGTTGTTTTACTTTATGGGCTATTGTTTGTTGTTTGTTTTTAATAGGCATTTGACTTGCCAGTTTCCATCACCTTTGCAGAGGCTGTAAATCCACATCTGTGATGTAGACTATGGGCTACTTGCTCCCTGGACAAATGAGGGCCAGCTGTCTGGGAACCTCCCCATCACCATGGAAGTGGACAAAGCAAGGGATTGGTAATGTGCAAGAGTTGGCGGATCTGTCACTCCATAGGACACCACCGAGCATGTCCCTGAGTGCAATTTCATCTGAGCCTCACGAAGGCCCTCTGAAGCATCGTCACCTCCAGTTTGAGGGTAAGGAAACCAAACCTTGAAGAGTTTCACATTTGCTTGCAGTTACAGGACAGGTAAATGACAAAGCCAGGGACCAAGTCTTCTAAATCCCCTTTTCACTTTTAAATCATAATTTTGACAGAATGTAGCTACTGTTAAATTTATTTATAAGAAGCCACAAACATCCTAGAATGAATGTTCACTCAAAGAGATGGATCCATATTTTCAAGGCCCTGGTATCTGAGTTCACTATGGAGAAGTTGTAAATGCTGCTCATTAGAGCCCAAGCTGAAAAAAAGAAAATTCCTAATTGGCAGAGTTTGGAACAAATATAAATCTAAATTTAGACTTGGTTCTAGGGGTCATTTGCTAAGATCCAACATGATTACGGGTAGATTTCATCTACAGAATTATATAGATTGCAAAGATAAGAGGCTACCAAGGATCAAAACCCAAACCAACTAGGAACACAGACATATAATTTATTATTAAAATAAGAATTTAAAAAGAGGATAATTAAATAGATAGCTATTATATCTCCTGGGTAAATGGCTAGGGGGGAAGATATCAGTGGTGGGATTTTTTTGTAAAGATACTTAAAATTAAATGACCCCACCAGTAGACCTGTAATAGACTATCTTAAGCAGCATAATATTTTACATTTCCTACCAATCCTGACATACACATGTACATACAAATTACACATTTGCAGTCCTTGGACGTTGCTATTCACAATTGCTCATTAATAGCAAATATATTGAGGAATCAAACAGTACTTAATTTTATACTGTGTCATGTTTGTTCAGGTTTATTTAACATCAAACAAATCAAAGCTAATGGCTATAGCTAAATTAACACCCATGCACATGAACGTACTTACAAGGAACACCACTTCCCTGGTTGGAAACAGCATTGCCCACGAATTACTGCTGCCATAGCCCACCTGGCTGCCAGGGTGAGAGCATCCTGTGAGGTAGTTTCTGTTGCTATAACATAATACCATGGACTGGGTAATCTATAAAGAATTGAGGTTTAGCTCACAGTTCTGGAGGCTGGGAAGTCCAAGATCAGGCAGCCACATCTGGGGAGGACCTCTCTCTGTTATCCCATAATGGAAGGGTAGGAGGGCAAGAGAGCATGGGTGAAAGAGACACCAGGGGCCGACTCTTTTCATAACAACCCACTCTCATGATGACTAGCTGGCTCCCATGATAGTGACATTATCCTATTTGTGAGGGCTCCACCCTCATGACCAATCACATCTTATTAGGCCCTATCTCCCAGCACTATTGCATTGGGGATTAATTTTCCAACACAAACTCTGGGGGAACATATTCAAACCACGGCAGGCAAGAACAGAGCACAGCTTGAATTTTAGTTCACTGAATGGCCAGCCTTGGTCACGCCCCTGAGTTCTTCTGTTCTCATGGGTAGAATGGGGAGAATTGTAGCTATTCCATAGATCTCACCATTTGTGTAGGAAAGGCTTTATGGGGTCAGGGACCATGCCTAAGTGTTTGCCACCGTGTACCCAGCACAACATAGTTTTCAGTAAACATCTGTCAATAATCACATAAAATAATATTCAGAAAATCTCTTGATAAATGATAAAGGATGATTCAGATATTTGGTCTGACAATGATAGCTACCATTTATGTGAACAGGCCAGAAATTAGGTTAAAGGATTTACACATAATATCTCATTTGACACTCACAGTAATCTTCTAGGCTGAGTGTTGTGTTATTATTCATATTTTATAGATGAGGTGACTGATATTGCCCAAGGTCACAGAGCTGGAACTTGGGCCCAGAAGTGTGCAACCCCTATGCCCATGTACTTAGCCCCTCCCCCTTTCTGTTCTTAGCTTTTCAGGGGATTTTTTCAAGATTTATATGTGTTTCCCAGAAGAACTGGCTGTTCTTTATTCATTCACTCATTCATTAATCACATAAATTGGTTGTCTCACATGTGGAGAGAGCAATGTGTTCAGTGCTATGGGAAAGCAAAGACCCATAAGAGACAGCCCTTCCCTGAGAAACTCACAGTCTAGGTGGAGAAAAAAGCCACATAGATAAGGAGTGAAATAATAATTCAGTGGTTAATAACTGTGCATAATGGCGATGTCATGGACCTCATCGTAATTGCCTCTTCTGGTACAACGGATGTTACGACATACAGGGAAGGGTGTGGTCATGAATGTTGTGTCCTCGGGGAAAGTTTCTCAAAAGAATATGGACTCAAGCTGGCCCTTGCTCCTTAAAGGAGTGTAAACTTGCTTTTGAAAATGGGAGTCAAAGGGGTGCTTGTGCTGTAGAGACAGAAATTTGGGGCGCTATGGTGTGATCTTGGGCAAGCTGTTAAGTCCTCCTCCATCTATAGAGAGAGATAACGATCATGCCTCTCTCTTGAGTTGTGATGGGGATTAAGTCAGATCACTAACATGCAAACTGATGAGCCCACTCCAGCTACAGTAACCACTCAATAAATGGTAGCGATGCTGGTTCATATCACTTTTCAACACTTAGAGACAGAAGTTTGTTTTTGTGCTGAGTCAAGGCGATTATTTAAAATTTTTGAGAAAAATGAAGGGGAAAGTCCCCTGTAGCTTCTATTTTCTTGCTAACAATAAGTTATATTCATTAAGCATGCAGAATAGGAAAGTAAGAATTTCAGATGCTGACTTCAACTCTTTCTAATGCCAACAGTAAAACTTTAAGTGCCTTTCTATATATATCATTTACATATTATTTGTTATGGAAAACAAATGGGTAATTTTTAAAATCAAAGCTTTGTTCTTGGCACAATATTTTCTCCTAGCATTTTTCCTTAGCAAGCAAAATGGCTTACTAAAATAAAAAAAGGGGAAAAAAACCCACACGTAGCAAGAAAGATTTCAAGAGGACATGTTAATGAGAAATTAGGATATACTCAGAAGAGGGATCTCATACCCATGGCATGAAAAATAGTTAATAAGTCCAAGCATCTAGTACTAAAGTGAAGTGGCTTTAAGGTACCATAATCATCCTCTTCCATTGACAAGTTGTCATGTAGAGGAGGTAGAAGGTGGCTTGTTCTGCCTTTTCCCTCAGAACAAAAAGTAGAACAATTTCTTCAAATTTTAAGAGAGCAGATTGGACTTAATGTTTAAAAATAAAAGGAGAAAAAAAAACTACAGAAGCAAATTACCCTTCCCAAGTTTCTAACAGTTATAGACAAATTGCTAGCTGCCATAACAGACAATGAAATGCCCTTATCAGAGACTGGTTAACCAGCTACCGAGGATGCTGCATTGGTCTGCTCATGGGGGTCCCCTCCCATCTACTCTGCCCCATCCATTCCTTCCCCACACAAGGGCCAGATGACTGATCTTTCAAAATGGAAATCAGCTAATAAATGTATACAAGCACAAAACATTTTATCCAGTGGCTCTCAAGCTTGTCTTCACATTAGAATCACCTGAGCACCTTATAAAATCCTGATACCCCAGCAGCACCCCAGACCAAATCAGAATCTCTGGGGGCAGGGCCCACAGCTCAGTATTTTTAAAGCTTGCTGGGTGACACCAGTGTGCACCTAGGATGAGACCGATGCTTTAATCCAAAGACCCAGATCCTTACACAGTTGCAAGACTCTCACAGAACAGCCCCCACCTGCCTCCCAGCCTCCCCTCCCATTCCACTCTTCCCTGTCTCTCTACTTGCTTCCAAATCCCACCAGCTTTCTCTCTGTTTCTCAATTATTTTCACCCCTCTCATCACGGGACATTAGCAATGCGGTTCCACCCACAGGGAACATCCTTTGCTCTCCACCTGACCAGGCTATCTTTCAGCTACTGCCCGCTCTTCAGGTCTTCCGAAGTCCTTCCCAGTTCTCCTGCTTTGGACTGGATCCTCTGCCCCTCCCTCACCTTACATGCTCTTAAGGCTCAGAGAAACCTGACAGAGCACAAGACACTGTTATTAATATAAACCTTATTCGTATAATCACTTGGTCAATGACTGAATCCTCCATTCAAATGTGAGCTCCTGGAAAGGGTGGAGGAAGTCGGGTCTGCTTCATTCACACCAAGTCCCCAGCATGAGCACAGCGCCTGGCACACAGTGGACTGGATGGATGGATAAATAAACGCGAGCTATAGACGTGATTTCTGCATAGTTTAACATGGCGTGATTTTTGTTGAAAAGTGCTATTCTCACATATCTTCAGTTCTAACTCAGATCTGCCACTACCCTCCTATAGGGCAGTTCCCTGGGCCCTCCCCATCCATCTAAAATCCAAACTGCCAAATGGTTTAAGAGCTCAGCCTTTGGAGTCAGAACGAGCTGGGTCTCGGTCAGGAGTAGGCTACTTCCCAGCTGCGTGATCTTGGGCCTGCTGCTCACTTTTTCTGAAATTATTTCCATCTATGTAGAATGAGGAAATTAATATTCATTTCACGGAGTTATTGTAACATTCAAGTGAATTTCTCAGTACAGCACTTGGCACATGATAGGCGCAGAGTAAATGGTAATGGTAATGCTGATAATAACAATTAACCTCACTCTCTTCTCTTGCTCGTAATTCTTCAAAGGTGCCCCCCTCCCAGGCTGGGTTAAAGCTTAACCCCAAGTCAGCTGCAGGACCTGCTCGTCCATTGTCTTCACTGCTCCCCACCTTGCAGGTGACATTTGAACATGGAGAGCCAGAGGATTAGATGCTGCTTCACCTTCCAAACCTTTCCCAAGGCTGATCCTTCCGTCTGGAGCACCCTCCCACTAGCTGTCTGCCCTCCCCACAAAACATCCTCATTCTTCACACCTCAGCCCAAAGTCTAGTTTCTCTGTGAAGCCCTCCCCCCATTCCCTCCACCCCCTGGAAAGGGCCCTTCTACATTCTTTCTAAACTAAGCCACGTGCCAGCACCAAGCAATGATCATCCCGCATTGTCCTTGTTCAGCCTCTGTCTACCCACTGGACTGCAAGGTCCCTGCACCCAGGGACCATCTCTGTCCATCTTTGTGTCCACAGACCCTAATGCAATCTTAATACTCGTGCCCCTGTGTCAGGAACCAGAAAACAAAGGTGTGGACAGTTCTAGAGAAACTGATTCTTCTCCCTGATTTCTTTTATGATCCTTTCTAAAATGGGCATCTCAGGGCCTTTAGGTACTATGAAAAAGTCACTGGCACCAAACGGAGCTTAGGAACCTGCAGTCTGGGTGTGTTCTGACACAAGCTACAGTTGGGGAAGAAGAGGTGTGACCCAGTAGGGTTCTTGCCTCCTGATGGATAAACACACATCTCTCCCGTCCCTAGAGAAACAGCACAAAGCCTGTGCCTTCCTGGTGCATAGTCAATAGAGCATATCCAATCCTTGCTTTGGAAAGACAAGGCCAACCCAGAGGGAATAATTCTATTCTTTCTCTGACATCACTTTAGAAATATCTCCCTTTGCAAATAACCAAATGTAATGAAGCTTCCCAGTTTTAGAGCCATGTCTTCCAAAAGATACTTTGAGAGAGAATAGCAAGTTTTAGACATTTCCACTTAATACATGGCTCAGATGAAAGTTGCAAAAAACCTGCCACAGCACTTATAAATAAGAAAGAAATGGCCTTCTTGGCTGAGCCCCTAAGCCTGTGGGGAATGCACTTCCACTATGCTTACCTCCTGATGGGCTGTGCTCTCAGAACTCCAACGAGCACAGATTCATGGTTTTTCTTGTTGCTGTTGTTGTCGAGTTGTTCTAAAAGGATAATTTCTTCATATTAAATCTATATACAGAGTTCAGCAATGTTACTATTAAGCTTCATTAGAGTTCAGTAATGGAACTATCTTAGAGCTGAAAACATGCCTGCTCTAAAGCAATCATCATCTCCTTACATTACATTATCAGAGCCGAGGGGATCTACCAGATTGTCATAATTTGAAAAATAGCCCGAACATGCATTTGCATTCCCTCTGTTTCCTACCATCCTGGGACTGCAGGCCAGGGGGTTTTCTGTACGTTTGGATTCAATCTGAAATCATGAGCACTGCCAGCACTTTCTAGAACCTTTGTTCTTTTCATCCTGGAACAGGCTTGGGCTTTTGACAAATTGGAGAAGGCTCTGCTTGGTGTAGCCCCTGGTTTTCACTAGAATTTGCCTCAGAAACACGGGGGGCTTGTTCAAATGCAGATTGTTGGGCCCCACCCCCAGAGTTTCTGATTCAGTCGATGGAGCAAGGTCTGAGAATATGCATTTCTAGCAAGTTCTCAGGCGAGGACAACGCATTTCTTACAATCGGTCCCCAGTGATCCCGAAGCTGCCTGTCTGATACTTGGAGAACTACCATGTGGTTGGTCCTCCTCAACCGTGACTGTGCTTTAGAATCTTCTGGGGAACCATGCAAGACGTGGTCAACCTGAGCTCCTGCCCCAGTGTCTGATTTAACTGGAGTTAAAGGATACAGAGTATCCTGTCCTGACATCAGCTAAACAAACCTCTCTGAAATCAATTCTATTAATGCTTTTACAAAAAAAATAAAAACAGAAACACTCAAAACAAATGTATGAATTATTCTATGGCGAGCATCCCTGTAATCACCAGCAGGTCAAGAAATGAAACTTGGTCTGCCACCGCAGAGCACCTCCTTGGGTCCTTTCCCAATCACACCCCGCCCCCCCCAAATCCTGACTATTATAGTAGGCACTTCGGTAGGTTTCATTTTTGATTTTTCACTCCAGCATGTATCCCTAGACAGGAGTTTCATCTTGCCATTTGAAGAATTATTGGAAATGTCTTTTAATATCCAAGAGTACCTCCATGTCTGTCTTTCCCTTACATTTATGTGTTGAACAACCCATAACAATCTATGACGGTGGAAATCTGTATCTTCACTGTCCAATACGTGTGGTTACTGAGCACTTGAACATGGCTAGTGCAAAAGAGAAAATGAATTTTAGATCTGATTTAAATCTAAATTTAAAGAGACACCATGACAAATGGCTACCATATTGGGCATGTCGTTCTAAGGAAATCTGAGTGCTTTTACACATGGACCTTTTTCCATTGGGCTGACCTAGCTTATAGAAGGGATGCAGTTCAAGCATAAAGCCCTGCTCTCAAGGAGATTACCCTCTTTAGTAGGAATCTATTGAGAGTTATTAAGTCTCTGCATTTCACAACCTGAGAAATAGCTTGCGTTCTTATAGTATGGGGCTACCAGCAACCTTGAGTCAAATACTCTTCAGTTTTTGGTGACACTCAGAGATAACTGTAGAGAACTGCTTACGGGCAAGATTTTTGGAGGCATTGCTTGGGACATGATTAACATAAGCTATAATTTCCCCCAAACTTGAAAATGTTCATGTTTTCAATAGTTCTCTTTTCCATAAGCAATATAAGGACAAGTGTTATGTCTATTTTATTTATTGTACGTAGTAAACGCTCAAAAACATTTACTGACTCAATGAATTAGTATGTGAGTCAACCAACTATGACGCGTGGGCCAAATCTGGCTTGCTGCCTGTTTTTTGTATGGCCCCTGAGCGAAGAATGGTTGTTACATTTTTAAATGGTTGGGGAAAACAGCAATATAATAGTAATGACCTTTCAAATGTCAATGTCCGTAAATAAAGTTTTATTGGAAGATAGCCATCCTCACGTGGTATCATCTGTGGCTGCTCTCACACTACATGGGTAGAGTTGAGACTGACAACAGAGACCGTGTGGCCCGCAATGCCTAAAACATTTACTATCTGGCCCCTTACAAAGTTTGCAGACTTCCAAATTAGTCAATAAATGCACATTATATTCCCAGGAGAAACTTGACCGTGTTTCACATTTTAGAAGAAATTGAACATTTTAAGAAACTTCCTCCTAGCTGTAGCCAGAGAAAATTACATTCCACACCCAAATATACACAGCTGGGGATTGGGGGGGAAAGCAAGAGCCTTAATGGAGTTATTAAAGTTGCACTGTTAAGAAATAAGATTCTCCACAGAAATTTTTTTTAAGCTCATGGAACTTTAGGAAAACAGAATTTAAGATCCTGTTTATTATTTGATTTCACAAAAATGTCTGGCGTGGAAGCAATCTCCCATTCTAAATGCTGTGGCAGAGAAAACATTCACTTACGCCTTTCAGATTTGGGGGAGAGGAAGGCAGACATTAGCTAGTAGTATCATAAATCTTTGAGAAATCTGAACAAGCATCTTCTGAATGTTTTAGGACTTAACAAGAACTGAACACCAGCCCTCAAGAAACGAACTGGGAAGTGGTTTCATTTTTTGGAAATCTTGATTTTCATCTGGAGTCTCTCTTGCAGGGGAGAAATAAACACCATCCTTTCAAAGAGCAGGAAAGATCTTAATTTCATGCTTGACCCTTACACAGCTTTTTGCCAAGAGCAGAATTTAATGGATCCTGTTTGAATGTTGATAGCCGACTCATGAATATTCCTAGTAATGTAAAATGAGGAGAGATGGGGAGATAGATTAACGCATCCCAAATAATCGCAGTCTCTCTTTGGAGAGAGAAGTCATATTACATCAAACACCAAACTGTGTCCCTGAAATGATACTAAAACTTTTAAAGCTATGTTAGTAAAGATGATGGCAAGTAATCAAATAGAGCCATTTATTACACAAATCAAGACAGAAATGGAAACTCTGGCATTTTTTTTTAAAGGATTATAGCATAGCAAAGACACTATAGTATTTCAAGTTGGCTATATACCCAGAGACTGTACCAGAAATTGCTTAAGACGGAATTAGCTTAGAATTCACATTTCCTGCTGCAGGTCATTCTCAGGGAGTTAAAGAGCAGTTTCTTTTCTTCTTGTTTACTCCGGACCTTGGGGAAGGACTACCACACGATTTGCAAAATCTTTCTGGGAGCAAGAGTGGTG
This sequence comes from Propithecus coquereli, assembly GCF_000956105.1. Taxonomy (NCBI): domain Eukaryota; kingdom Metazoa; phylum Chordata; class Mammalia; order Primates; family Indriidae; genus Propithecus; species Propithecus coquereli. The sequence goes on from NW_012142634.1 coordinate 3,497,021, forward strand.
GTCCAGAGAGAAACAGTACTTAAGGTAGAGGAGCAGGAACCAGAGAAGTCAGTTGAAGCCACAAGCGATATATTTGCAGCGAATGACTTTCACAGCCAGATGGAGAAAGACATTTGGCTTATTAGGATGTAACAGATCTATAAAGGAATCATCCGAAAACTGTGAGATGTGCCACAGCCTGACAGTTCAAGCCTGTATTTTGGAGCAAGATGGATTTGGAGGAGAATTGTTGTTCTGTCTTCAACAAGCTGTGTCATCTTGGGCAAGTAACTTAACCTCCTCCATGATACGAAGGTAATGACAGTATCTATCTCTCAGGGTTACATGACCATTGAAAAAGATAATGCTCACAGGTGCTTAGCACTGGGCCTGTCATTCAATAAACATTTATGACGACCAGAGTGATGCTGACAGTGCAAACTGCCATCACGGAATAGACGTGAATGCAATTTAGTAGGCGAGCTAGTCGTATTTGAAAACATTACAAATGAAGAATTGAAGAATTTGGGAATGAAACTGTCTTACGGATAACAAAACTGATTTTCAGACCAGGACAAAAGAGGGAGAAGAGGGGCTGCTTTTTTGGCCCCCTGAGAATCTGAGGTCCCTTTGACTTTCTCTACACACAGCAGAAAGGCTGGGGTGTGCGCTGGTTTTTTCTTCCCTTTGAGGACACACAAAGGTGACCCCTGTGATTGCATCTACATCACACCTCTCTGCTCCTCCCTGCCACTCGGTGAGACCAGTGATGGGCCCCAAGCCCACACGGGGCCAACCTGACCCTCTTCCTGGGAAAAACTTGTCTCACACCCAGATGCCACCTTGTCTCAAGCCGTATCATGATACTCATCAGTAATTTCCAAATGAAATTAATGTAGATTTGTAATTTTAAAAATAAATACTTGTAATAAAATATTCTTAGGGAATAAGAGACTGCAGCATTAAATCAGAAATAAAGGGTCCTAAATCTAGAAAGCCAATAAACTCAGTGCTGTCGTAGGCATTCTAGGGGTACGAGAGACAAGACAACGTGACTGAGGGGAGCAGAGAAGGCACAAAGCTAAGCATTGTCAAGATTAAACTGCCCAGTGCAGAGAAAAGGTGAGGGCTGGAAATTCTCCAGGGAGGTGTTTTAATTTCCCTGGTGCTGGGGCCCTTTGCTTCTCTTGTGAGGTAGCTGGGAATGGCTTTTGGGAACACCCTACATCTTCACTTTTTTTGCTAATATCCCCAGAGGACATTGACTCATTTTTGTTTTTTTTTTTTAAATTAATCTCTGTTTGGCCACAAGTAGGGAATAATTTTAAATATTTGAAGAAATGAGAAATGGAATTTTCATTGTGACCAAGGCATAACAAACTACAGAGATCAAATAGAAACTAGAAAAACCAGTAAAGGCTCAGCTTTCTGCTATATTGCCCTTTTATTTATTTTTTCTTTCTTCCTCTCAGAGAGTTACAGGAATTCACACCAGGAGCTAAGGAAGACCCTGGATGCTAAGCAATCTGGTTCCTCGTCTCAGACTCGAGTCAACCGGCTGCATCCTGTTCCCTCTTGTAAACAGGCAAAGTCCTACAACCACGGAGGAGTCAGACTGCTGCGCAACGCAGCAGCGTAGGCCTGGAGGCACTTAGCACATCTTTGTGTCCCTTCTCCTCTTTCCCTAAGCTATGACTCAAATTTTACATTCCTCACTCCCTTCCACTTTCTCTTTGGGCCAGCGATCTTGTTATGCAATCGACATTATGACACAAGGGCGTGATTTCACCCTGGTCCTTGTGCAAACTAAAGAAAAAGGCTCTGAGCGTCCCGTTTGTTAAGGAAGCTCATTTCTTAGGAAAGGCTGGCACAAGTAGAATGTGAGGGGTGGCACTGGGGGCAGGAAAGCTTGGTCATTTATTAAACACTCATAGATTCACTGAGCTGAAAATGTCCCAGCTCAGAGAAATATCCAGGTATAGCCATAGCCAAATGGAGACCACTAGACTATCTAAAAGAGGCTGAGAATAGCCAAATACCAAATTATTACCAAGAGACTGTCAGATTCATCCAAAGACTAAATCCCCTGGAAAGATATGTGTGGGACTTGGGGAACTGTGTGATAACGAGTATCACAGAGAAAACCTGAGGTTTTGTTCCCCACTTACGTGAATTCATAACACTTACAGTTTTCCTACAAGGCTCTCATAGCCACAGTGAAATAATGATTGTGTTTATTCGTCATTAGGTGAATGCAAATTGAAACCATAATGAGATATCATGACACACCTATTACAATGGCCAAAATTAAATAGACTTGACCATATCAAGTGTTCACAAGCATGGGGGGAAATGGAACTCTCATACCCTGCATGTAGGGGTACAAAACGGCACCACCACTTCGAAAAACAGTTTCTTAAATGTTAAACATACACGTATCATGTAACCCAGTCATTCTATCTGTATTTACCCAGAAGAAATGAAAGCCTATAGCTATACAAATATTTGTACATGAATATTCATAGCAATTTTATTTGGAATAGCCAAAAACTGGAGACAAACCAAATGTCCATTAAAGGTAAAAGAATAAACAAATTGTAGTATATTTTTACAACGGAATATGACTCAGCAATAAAACGGAATAAATTATTGATATATCCAACAACATTGGTGATGTTCAAAATAACTATGGTGAGTAAAAAGTCAGACAAGAGGAGTACATACTGATTGTATTTCTATAAAATCCTTAAAAAATGCAAACTAGTCTATAGTGACACAAACCAGATCAGCATTTGAGGACAGGGAAGTGGAAAGGGACAAGTGGAGGGATCACAAAGGGACGAGAAGACTCTTGGAGGTCATGGAAATGTCCACTATCTTGATTATGGTGATGGTGTCACAAGTGAGAGCACTTTACATGTGTGCAGCGTATTGCATGTCAACTATATCTCAATGAAGCTGCTCATTAAAAAAATAATGGTGTAATCACGTCCAGTGTTCGTTTCTCTCAGAGATCTAAGCTCCTCGGGGGTTAGGGTAAACTCGTTCACTGCTAGATCTGCAGCGTCTCTTACAGTGCCTGGCACACAGTAGGCCTGCAGTATTGGCTGAATGAACTAACAGATGAACTACTTCTTCTACTGTCAAGTCCGAGCTAACAGTTCTAATTCCTAAAGAATCCAGTTGGTTATTCTCACTTGGGTGTTAAAAGATGGGTAAACTTACAGCTCATAAAGAAATGTCTCTAAGGCTTGAAATCAAGGATCCTGATTTTAAAATGATTATCTGTTTCTAATTAAACATGCTTATCAAAGAAAATTTTGAATAGTAAAGGAACATTTTTGAACTGATATGTCCTTATTTATTTACCTGAAAACGCCTTTTCTATAACAAACGTGGGAAACCCTGATGCAAATAATACACTTGTCTGCAAACTTGGCTCCACTCTGCTGGTTTCATCACTGCACCCGGCCACCAGGGCCCTTGGGCGTCTTGTACTGCAAGAGGCCTGCTCTGCAGGAGTAGTTCTTATCTGACACTCCCATCATACGGGGCACTTAATTCTGTCTTGTTTAGACTAGAAAGAGACAAGGTACTGAAGAATATGGTAAGAGGAGAAGAACTGTTATGTTTCACAGTTTCTAAACTTTGATAGAACAAAAACGATTCCCTCGTAGGAGGATGTACACTCAGGAAGAGCATCCAATGACTGTGTCAATAAGAACTCTAAGTCCCCATCACCCCAAAGACGCATTTCACGCTGAGAGTCCCATAAAATCTGGCTACAGGGCACAACTGTCTAGTGTCTTGTAGGAAATCAGAAGCAGGTAACCCTTTCCAGGAGGATGGTAGCCTTTGATAAGTCCACAGGTAACACCACCAGGTGTGGAATGTTCATGCTTCAGTTTTTCCTCCCTTCTGAATTCAACTGCTATTTATTGAACACCGTCTGTTTTCAACCCCTTTGCTGGATGCTTCGGGGAATTCAGGGGCGAGCAGAAAGTCAGTGAAAGGCACCTTCTGCTATCAGATAATACCGATTCTCAACTAGGGGATTTCAGAATCCCCCAAACCTCTTTTAAAAATATACAGACGCCCAGGAACCATTCTAGACCTACTGGGTCTAAGTCTTTGATAAAAGTCATTGATAGACTCAGTGGAGAAAAAAAATAGGTAAATAAAATCTAACACAAATTCAATAAGTATTATACCTGGACATTTGACCTCACAATTTTTAAAACTAATTTTAGCTGTCATAAAATACACATAGCAAAGTTTACCATCTGCATCATTTTCAAGCGTACAGTTCGGTGGTACCAAGTACATTCACATTGCTGTGCTACCATCACCACCGTCTATGCACAGAACTCTTTTCATCCTACAAAACTGTACCCAATAAACAACTCCCTTTCCCTCTCCTCCCAATCCTTGGCACCCACCATTCTATTTTCTGTCTCTATGAGTTTGACTACTCTAGTACCTCATATAACTTGCACCTCATGATTTTAAGTGCCACATTTATTGTGACTATGCTCTGTAACGATTCCTTTAAAAAGCAGGACAAGACATGTCTCCCTTGGGGAGATCAAACATACAGCTACAGGATGAATGAAAAAACCAACAATCCTGGTAGTGTGCCACTGAGTTCTTGGGACTAAGGAACAGATTTCTAGGGACCCAGATTCAAAAAGCGTTTTATCTCAAAAGACTTAAATAGAAGCAAAGATGATGAATTCTGGGAACTTCAGGTAAGTGGCTCAAGAATTATGAAAACAACTTTTCTCAAAGAAAGAATGTGAGAAATTTGAATACAAATACTTTTTAAAAATAAGAGTCTTCATCTCTAAGTTACATGCCCCAAACCTAAATGGAGTAAATGCAGGAGAGCCCGGGACTTGCCCTAGGTTACACAGGTAGTGAGTAGATTCTACGAGACTCCCGAGTCTGATGATCTCTTCTACAGGCCACGCTGCCACTGGAGGGCACCATGTAGCTTGGGCACCATGGCAGGAAGGGTGGGAAGGAAGAAAAGCCTCCCAGTTTCAGTGGTACCTTCTGTGTAGATGCCTCATGTCTGTGTGGCCAGGCAATAACAAAAAGCTCCTTGCTGGGTGGGCGTGGCCTCCCCTGGACGAGTTGCCTACCTGCCCATTAGCAGGCTTGATCATCCTACAAATTGTTTTAAAGTGAGGTTCCAAATTGTGTCCAGGCAGGAATCTAGTATTCAAGTGTAAAGAGTTTGATTATAAGTGTTTCTGGATGATTTAAGCATTTGTGTTGGTTGTAGAAACTTATATTTTGCAAAAAGTAAAAATAATACATTTATTTTGTAAGCCTGGGCTCCTCTGAAGTCCCTAAAAGAAAAGCTTCCCATAAAAAGAAGCCATGTTGGGTGACCAGAACGGGCAGTCACCACGCACAGCTATTAATGGACGGCTTCTAGTGCCTGTCCCTGGAGAGAAATCTCTGCTGCCCCTGAACAAGCAGCGGGTAACTGGAGCTCCTCAAATTTCTAACATCTTCACTGCCTAAGCAATCCCACCCCACCACTCAAAGAGCGGCCTCATTCCCTTCCTTCCTCCTCCCTCCAACCTGCTGTTGGAGATCCAGGGTGACCAAAGTCAATTGTGCAGTATGTGGCTTCTCTCTTCATCACCAGGGACTCCTCCACTGTAATCACTTCTGTTTTGATGGGGAGTCATCGAGGGAACAGCAAACCATTAGCTGAGGGCATGTGGACAGGCCCAAATGCTCTTGAAAAGGTTTTCCCTAGAGTTCACCTCAAACCCTCTCTCTGCCTTGGTGGGCTCAGTGAGAGCAGCCCAGAAAGGTCCTCAGTGGAGCATGAGTTGGGGAGAAGGTTTCATTTCAAGTTCTGGGGTGATGTTTGGGGCACCACCTAAGTGGTGCAGGGGTTGGTCCCTGACAGATGACATCCCTGTGATAAACCCATATCTCGTCTGATCATCAGTGGCATGTTCTTTAGAGACACAAAATCTTTTGTCAACAGAAAAATTCAAACTCTGTGAAGTATTTTAAAGAGGTTTATTCTGAGCCAATATAAGTGACCACAGCCCAAGGAAATAGTCTCAAGATGTCCTGAGAAAGTATACCTGAGGTGGTCGAATTATGAGGTGGTCAAATTACAGTTTAGTTTGCACATTTTAGGGAGACAGGAAATGCAGGTAAAATCATAAATCAATACACAGGAGGTATACAGTGATTTGGCCCAGAAAGGTGAGACATCTCAGAATGGGGGCTTACAAGTCATAGGTGGGTTTAGGGACTCTTGAATTGATAATTGGTTAAAGAGTTAAGATTTGTCTAAAAACCTGGAGTCAGTAAAAAGGAATGCTTAAGTTGAGATAAAGGGGTTTGTCATCTGTCATGTGATGCCATGCCAGAGTCAGGTTGGAAAGTCAGCCACAATATATTTGGGTCAAAAGGACCTGTTTAGCAAGATTGATGGCCTGTAGGCATGACAATCCTTGCCTTGCATGGTGTTCGGTCTTGTTTACAATTTGTTATGTTGTCACAAAAAGTCTGTTCTGTCTCACAATCTCCATCTTAACATTAATGCTGGTCAGTCATCGTGTCTAAGCTCCCAACAGGAGGGGGTATAATGAGACATGTCTGACTTCTCATCCAGTTATGGCCAGGAACTCAGTTTCTAAGGTTTCTCTGGGGTCCCCTTGGCAAGAGGGGGTACATTTATTTGGTTGAGGAGCTTAGAATTTTTAGTTTACACTTTGAAGTGTCACATCAGGTTAATTTTCTATGTTGTAAAACAACATAGAGGTAGAGTTAAATAGAGCTAGTCACTGGAAAAGAATGCACAGTAACTAGTGGTGCAGAATTGATTCTAGGTACCCAGAATCGCGAAAATCCCCGGGGCGTTTGGTGGCCTGGGGAAGGAATGGAAAGGAGACCTTGCCTGGGCAGCGAAATTCCTTCCTTAGTGAAGATATTGGAGACCCATCCAGGACCCTTCCCATGTGCAAAGCCCCAGTGTTGCTGGGCACAAAAGGGAAGACTTGTCCTTGTTTTCTTCCCCTGCCCACCCTCCCCAAAACAAGTTCCCATGAGGTAGGGCCCTCACACAGGCTGGGTAGAGACATTCCAGCCTTTCTCCTCTTTGCCCCATCCTTGCAGGACCGGAACAGAGACCGCTGGAGCCATCCCTCTGTGCTGTGTGATAAACCCACACACCTGCCCATGAGAGAAACAACATATCTCTGTGAGGACAGCCAGGAAAGCAGTGGACAAGAGTTAACTTTCAGCCTAGTGCCTTGCTAGCTAAATACCACATGTGCTCAAAAATGTCTTGCTGGGTTTCAAAAGCAGATTTAAAAAAATTGAAATTTAAGACGTCTGGGACTGAAGGCCTCTTTATGCCATGCTGCTGTTTAGGGTGAAGGTTTTACAAAGTGAGCCTTCAAAATAGTGTTGTCTACTTCCCTACTGTAATTTATGACCCAAATCTAATTGTAAAAAGCTCCCATTCCTCACACGCCCTCCGCTGCTGTTCCATTCCTTTGCATCTCTGGCTCTTTGTCACTATTTGTTCATAAAAATGATACCCGAGGTAATGAAAGAATGTTTCTGCCGTCTTCCTTGTGGGCAGACGAGTGAAGTATAAACGGCTCTGGACAAGTGTCAGAAACCTGAATTCTGAGCCCTGTGACCTTGAGCAATTCATTTAACCTCTTCGGAATTCAATTAACTTGTGTTAATAAAGCAGTGGATTATCTCTAAAAAAATCACTTGCGTCCTCCCAAATGAAGGAGAAGAATAAGAAATGTCTTCAAACAATAATGATGGATAAAACTGAAATCAATTAATGTGGAAGAATTGAACGAAGCACTCGGGCATCAAGGATCAGGAAGGAGGAAATATTTGCCCACTGAGGCATCCCAGGAGCTGTGTGAATTACATATTGATGGTCTCCAAGGGTAAGTTCACACAGCAATCCACCACCAGTACAAGCAAATCAATTTAGGAATGCACAGAGCTACAAGGTAAGCTTAATTCTGATAGAGAACAAGCAGTTAGGTGCTACATACCCTCCACCCTGGAGAATGAAACAGATCCTGTTGGGAATCAATCTGTTACTTTTTATGAGGGGCCAGTGAAGAGTCTTGCTCCTAAGATATAACAGCTGTGCCTTGTTTCCTGACGAGGCTATACATGGAAAGCCAATTAGTTCAGATTGATTTCTCCACGGCTGTGTCGTGCATGGCTTCTTCTTGCCTCAGTTACTTTTCCAAGAGACTGAGATGAGGCTGTCATATCTTCAGGTCTATGGAGAAGAGCGGCACTAACCCCTATGCCCATGGACCACTGGAACAGCAAGACACCAGCTGTTCTCATGTATAAATGGTGGGTTGCAGACTTAAATTAAGTGGGTGTAAACTTACATTAAGTTTACACAATGATTGTTACACTTGAGGATATCAAAGAACTTTGCATCCTGAAAATAGCATAGAGATGTTAGTCATTATTGGGGCCATCCAATTCAAACCCCCCCACTTTACAGATGAAGAAGCTGAAGGCCAGGACGGGGAGTGATGTGCCCGAAGTCACCCATAGGAGAGTGGCAGAGCCACACCTGGAAGCTGGGGCTCAGGAGAGTGGCCAGACCATCAGACCAAGCTCTTGGTCTGTATAAGTCACAAAATGCCAAGGAGAGGACAATTTATCTTTTTATCATCTTAAACATTTTGACTTAGAAGAATTTTAAAATGCCTTATTTATGATCCCGAGTATGTTTTGGAAGCTACAGTTAAACTCTAGGAATTAAAACAAGTTAGAAAAGCAAAGCCCTGATTGGCCAGAAGTCATATGGAATGAGGAGTTTGGTCCAATCAAAGTTTATAAAAATATCTTATAATTAAAGGCTACCATTGAGTACCTCTTTCAAGCCAGCAACTAGAGCAGGCATTTTTCATGCACGTAATCTTCACACAAACCCTCTGACAGTTAGCACTCCCATCTTACAGGAAAGCAAAGCTACATCCCCACAGCCACCCCGAGAATCGGTGCAGATCTAGGTCTCACACCCAGACTCATCAGACTATAGCCTCCTCCCCACAGCCTCAGCCTTCGTCCCAGCTCTCCACTGGGAGGACACCCCCCAACATGACTCAGGGGCACTGCCAACCAGTGGCCTCTACCCTGGCTCAAGGGAGGGACATGTGACCTGAGCCAAGCCATCAGCTCTCTGTCCCAACTCTGGGACAAAACCCCACATGGAGAAAGCCAGCTGGGGCCAAGTCGCTGTGAGGGCAGAATCCTCCAGACACCACCCCGAGTTTCTACTCCCAGCCCCCTGGATCTGTGCTGTGGGCTTCGTCCCTCCCGGGGCTGTTTGTTCTACTGTCCTTTGGTGCCTTCCTTCCAATGCATACGGACGCCTACCCTGTTGTGCTTTTTGCGTTAAATTATTTAAATTGGTTTCTTTTACTTTTAAACAAAGAATCCAAACTATACATCATATTGTTACAGAGGAAGCCTTTGTTTTGTTTTTAAATGTCAACCTTTGTAACTTTCCAAAACCTTGAGCATGCACATCTCTGCCTTACTATGTACAATCCCGTGAATACATCAACATATTTTATTTAATGAGAGAAACTGGGGTGCCTCAGAGTCAATGTAGAAGGTGCAGCTAATTGGGCTGAATCTTTCCTGAGCCCAAGACACAGTGTGGGAGATATTCTGGGGGAGGGTGCTCTTGATTCTCTTCTTTTCTGCTAAATCCCCACATGAAACTTTGTATTTTGCCTCATATTTAAAATGTAGCCAGAGTTTGTTTTAATCATGTCAGGTGTGGTAAGAAATGCAGGCATGGAAATAACAAGCGTGAAGAAAGAAGTTTTTAGTCTCACAGACCCCTAGAAACAGGAGGCAGCGCACACCTTGCAGGGCCACGCGAGGAAGCACCAGGTGTCCGGGAGGCAGAGGAGAGAAGGGACATACAGGTGCAGCCTTCGTTGTGGTTTCCGTGGAACCAGCAAGGCAGGGCAGGGTAAATGGCTTATGTCTAGCTTATTTGAATAATGCTGGTGAGCTCTGGGATAAGCGATGGTCCCTCTTTTTCTAGTACCTGGCTCCTGGGTGAGTTAGGGCAGGAGGAACATTGGCTTGGGGTGTGAGTTAGATATGGGAGGTGGTTAGGGGCATGAGCTCTGGATTGGTTGGTTTTCATACCAAAGATGTGCTCACAGGCAAATTCTTTGTTATCTCTAGGAATTAGCTAACCTTCCCCAAGTCTGCAAGGCTCCAAAAGGTCAAAACATCATAACATATAGAAAATAACACATGATTAATATACCCCAGTCCCATAAAAATCTACAGTCTCTGCTATCATGCCCTAGGCAGACTTCTTCCAATCCCCAGACCTGTCCTCTATTGTCCTCTTAGATGCTCAAGCTAGTGCCAAGATGACCTTCTTCCTCCCATTCACATGGTCTCCTTAATTTTTACTTCTCACCATCTTCATTAATCTGTTGCAACTCAGGAACCTGGCAGGAGGGGTGGGTGCAGGGGGCAAGCACACAGCTGATGTAGAGCTACTGTTGTGTTGTGGAAGGGAGTTAGAGCAATAAAAAAGAGCAAAGTCAGAGGATGCTGGAGTCTCCTGCACCATCCTTGGTGTCACTGGCTCATATGTGATGCATGGTCCTGACACAGCCAGCAGCCTCCACACATGGCAGGTCTGCACAGTATTTGAGATTTTTCTGGATATGTGTGTACATTCTCCCTCATTCCTACAGGTGGACTAGAATGTAACTCCTGAATCTGAAAAGAACTTGTTTGTTATTCTCCAGGATTCATTTGGTGGGTTTGACCACTTAACAGCACCTATAGCTGCCTCCACCCCCTCCCCCCGACCACGAGATGCACCTAGCTGGGCTCCACATGCTCCAGACATTTGGGTAGCACCTGTGCTATGTACCGGGTACTGTGCTAAGTACTGAGGACACAGTTTGATAAGATACAGTCCCTGACCTCAAGAACCCCAAGACCAGGAAGGAAGCCAGGCAAGTAAAGAAATCGTTGCACTACTGTGGGCCAAGTACAATATGGGAGATGTGTGTGGGGACTCTGCCATACAGGCTACAGCGAGGACCCTGGAAGTCCCCAAGAATCCTTCCTCTTCCAATACTCAGCGTGCCCCACAAGGCTGGTAAGGATGGGCCAGCTACCAGGAGAGTTGCAATCCGTCACTGATTTTTCACATCGTTATGGGCTCATGCAAAATTCAAACAAGGATCTCAGCTCTCTGGCATCATTATTGATCAGCCAATGCATACGCATCCATCACATCAACAGCACTCATTCTCCCTCCGAGAGGAGCTACATAAGGAGAGGCCTCACTCAGATGATGGGAACATGAGCTTGGCTTGCACAGTGCAGCATCCTAGGGCCCCATGGGGAATTGATGTGAGAGCACCACTAATTGATCTGTTTTCCAACTGGTTCCCTTAAATGAATGAAACTAATATTGACTACTTGCTATTCAAAATGTTTTTTTCCTGGCCCCTTTTAGGCAGCTGCATGAAGACAGTCACAGAGATTCCTCCGTTAATTCACAGTTTAAGTTTAGAACTGACTCCGTAAATAAGCTGCCTCTGAGACTGCATGGCCTCTGCCCCAAAACACAAGCACACTGGACATCTAGACAGAGCCCCAGAGAGGTCCAAGGCAGGTGACAGTGAGTTTAGATTTCCCCTGACTCCTATTCTCTGTGTTAAAGTTCAGAATAATCTTGGCTTCCACCCTATTTCTGCTTTCTTTTCCCACTCCTAAATATGGAATGCTCTTTGTTTGCTCACTTGCTCTTTCTGCGGTCTTCCTTCAGACCTGTCTTAGTTCATTTTCTGTTGCATATAACAGAATACCTGAAACTGGGAAATTTATAAAGAATTTATTTCTTTTAATTATGGAGGCTGAGAAGTCCCAGGTTGAGGGGCTGCACCAGGTGAGGGCTTTCTTGCCAGTGGGGACTCTGCAGAGTCCGGGGAGGTGTAGGGCATCCCTTGGCGAGGGGGCCGAGTGTGCTGGCTCAGGTCTCTCTTCCTCTTCTTATAAAGCCACAGTCCCACTCCCATGATAACCATTAATCCCTTAATTCATGAATGGATTAACCCATTCATGAGGGCAGAGTCCTCATGACCCAGTCACCTCTAAGAGTCTCCACCTCTGAATATTGCCACATTGGGGATTAAACTTCAACAGGAGCTTTGGAGCGGACAAATATTCAAATCGTACAAAGACCTTGGCAAAATTGCCAGCTGTGGTCAGCTTCACACAGTAAAATACAAGTTCCACAAGAGCTTTTCCTGCCTGGCTGAATCCCTAGAACATTTGGAAGTGCCCGGCACATAATAAGTACTTTCTAAAGACCTATTATGTTGGTTGGTGAATAAATCTTCTCTACTCTTCAACTTCAGCTCTTCTCCATGGAGAGGACTCAAGTCTCAAACCCTCTCCCAAGCGAAGTTCCCCCATCTCCAGCTGCCTGTCTGCATTTTTCTCTGCTGCCTTTTCACACCTAACATGCTTGCCACAGAAATCTTTCTTTCTCTCCAAATCAGCATCCCCACCTGACCCTCCTATTTCTACCAGCAACACCATCATTAATCCAACAACTCCCACACAAAACCTCAGTGTGGGGCTGTTCATTTGATCTGAGCATAGAGTGTCTTGGATCACTGGTAATTTTTTCGTGTGTTTTAGTCTTATCTCCCCAGCCAGCTTGTAAACTACTTTTGAACAGGGCTCATGGCTCCCGTTATCTCATATTCCCTACGGCAGTTCAGCTTCCTGCTTCCCACACCCAGGCCTCAAAGAGAGTAGGAACTCAGAGGGTATTGGTTGATTTAGAAGTAAGATAAGATGAAATAAATGAACATCAAAATAGGAATCAAACTGTGCACATTAGGGAATGACATTTCCTTAGGGTATTTTTAAAGCATTTTCCCTTCAATAAAATTGGATATTTTGAATAGCGCAAAGTCACATAGTAGGTATGAAATACATTAGCTCACCTTAGGACTTACTTGTTACTAACATACAGAAGAAAGCAAATTAGAGAACCTATTAAATTCCAGTAATGAAAGCAGGTTATCTGGAAATCGATCTTAACTTTATATTTAAATCACCTCATATCAGCAACAACTGCACGGATCGGGTAGTGACCAGGGGCTCACAAAATAACTTGTCGTGTTTGTTCTTTAAATCGACCCAAAGTTATGACTCATTTTGTTCTGATTCAAATAGGTTAACATACACCTGCTTTGGATTTTAGCAAAAGTCCAATATGACACTTAACCCTAAAGCCCAGATTCGGCCCTGTCCCACATCCTCCCCTCAGGCCTGTCCCATCCCCTGATATCCGGGGAATCCTCTGACACATCCAGCTTCTTGGGTTCGATTGCACCCTACGGCTCCTAATCTCTCAGGCATGTGTGCGTTTACAATGCTCCTCTAGTGACTCTGATGAGGAAGCAGCTTTGGGAACCCCTGATCTTTAATCAGGAAGAGGCTAAATGGCCTCAGAGCCATGAAGTGGCCAAAGAGGCATTGGGGGCCTCAGCCCAGCAGTACGGCCTCGTTTTGGCCCACCGCACTCTCCAAGCGTGTGCACACACCCCCGCTTGCACACAGCGAGTTCTCACAGCCCCGTGCCTTTGCACGGCTGCTCTGCCTGCCAGGTGCACCCAGTCCTGTAAAGCCCCCCGACAGCCTTCAGGGGTATTGTGGGTATGGGACTCCTGTGCCCAACCGTGTGTGACATTCTGTTTTATCCTCTCAGACAGAGGGAAAACTAGTTTTCCAGATGGGGGAGGAGGAACCTGGGATTAACTGCTTCCTATGCCACTTTCCCTCATCCTTATTCTAGTCCCCTTCCCTTAGCCTCCACCTACAGAGACACCCGGAGCAGCATTCCAGAGCCTCTGGGGAATTCTGTAAAGCGAGCTGGCCTCAGCCTTTCCACGGCAGGTGCAGGATTCAGACTGGTTTTTTCACTCTCGTCTATATGCTTCCCGGTTTCCAAGATTTTATGGCCATCGTCACCTCCTGTTTTCCGTGAGCTTGGGGGCTTATGTTTTGTTTTTTTAAGAAAAAAACCCTTTTCTGTAACTTTAGCATGGTTTCAAGAGGGAATAAAAGTAGATTCATGTTAAAAATCCAAATTTACTCAGAAGCTTAATCTAACAGCATTAATTGGAAGAATGCATATTACTCATTTTTGTTCCTAACTCCTCTGTTAGGTGCTCAATAATGATCTTCAATAATAATATAATGTTTGTTTACGGAGCAAATGAGCAAACATGAAGAAATGAGGCATGGCTCAGATGCTGTCTTGTGCTGCAGTTCCTGGGGTTCCCTAGAGGCCCCCCACCAGGCTGAGAGCGCAGGGACCATGGTGTTTCTCTTCTCTGTGTCGCTATTCATGCCTCCTCTGGGCAACATGTTACTCATGTTGAATGAACATGAGTGTCTTCACCTTGGTGTTGTATTTACTGAAAGATCTGTCAGATGGCCTAAATGTCTCTGAAACATTCACTTGAAGAAAAAAATGGGTTTCTCCAATAACATGAGGAAAGCAAGTATTTTCTAGAGTACACACCTCTCTCTTGCCCTGGGTCAGGGCAAGAACTGGCTAAAGCCATGGGGACAGTCAGTAGTGGTTGTCAGAGATGCCCAAGTTGCTTCCTACCCGCTGGTCCCTTTCCTTGGTTTGCCAATGTCTGGATGTACCTCATGGAAACCACTTCTTGACTGTTATGTCTCCAGACGGTCCCTGTGAGCATGCAAAGATGTCATCTCCTCTGGGATGACCCTTTAAGAAATGCCCCCACCAACATAGCAACACTGCTGTTATTGTACCAATTCTCTCCATACCTACGGATACATGTGTCTCAGACTAGATTAAGTTCCCAAAATTGGTTCCTAGACCAGCAGCATCAGCATCACCTGGGAACTGTTAGAAATGCAAATCGTCAGGCCCCACTCCACATCTATTAAATCAAAAACTCTGAGTCCAGCAGTCTGCTTTAACAAGGTGATTCAGATGCACACTTTAGTGTGAGAACCACTGGACTAGAGCATTAGTGTCTGCAA
Organism: Propithecus coquereli; assembly: GCF_000956105.1. Lineage (NCBI taxonomy): Eukaryota > Metazoa > Chordata > Mammalia > Primates > Indriidae > Propithecus > Propithecus coquereli. The sequence continues at coordinate 3,512,129 of NW_012142634.1, forward strand.
GGTAGGACCACATTTTACACATCTCTGTGTCCTTCAGCAAGCCTAGCGCTATTGGTGTTCATATGTTTGCACAATTAAATTGTATAAGTGAGTTTAACATATTAAATGTTAATCAAATAGAACCAAGAGAGAGTGAGTCATAAAACCCAGGTAACTATTGATATAAGCAAAGCAGAGGAGTGAAAATTGAGGCACATTTGCCAGACGGAAGGTACTGGGAGGTATTTGGGGGGCAGAGAGGGAGAGGAAGATGGCAACACCCAAAACAAACTTAGCCTGTTAACAGTTTTGCCTAAGGTGCCTCAGAACGCCTGTATGATTTTGGTTAGATCTTATTAATACATATGGCACAAATGAAGAAAAGAGGAAAAAAAAAATCGTGCACCACACATTTCCTATTTCCCCCCTGCTACTTTAGGAAGAAAGGAAACGTACCCGTTTGTGCTATGACAAGTACGTGAAGACCGAGCAGCCATGCACTCACCTGGGCTCCCCGACAACTGCTATCCGCGGAGCTGACCCCACGTCTCGCCAGGTTGCAGGTTGGTTATGGCGGCCTCCGGACGCAGTCTTTTATACTGTCCAGGCCCAGCGGCTGATGAGCACACTGGGCCATCACTGCCTGTCTTTAATGTCCTTCAGCTGTCGGGAGGAACTCTTATTTTTGATGGCCCTGGGCAGGCAGCAGATTGAGCCAGAGAAGGACAAATGAGGACACAGCAAAGGTCCTAAAAAGGGCTCAGGCTTGCAAAGGGCATAATGAAATATCAGCACTGATATCTCACGTGCTGGAGTAATCAGAGGAGCGTTTACAACTCAGCTCCTCCACGGGCTGTTCAATCCCCGCTTAGCAGACACGGCATCTGAAAGCTGGGAGCACACGCCCATTGCTCCTCACTGTCCACAGAAAGCGTACAAAGCAATAGGAATTAGTTCAAAGCTAATAGTAGCGATAATTATAATAATAGCTAAAACTCAGGTGAGCACCACTGAGCACCACGCACAGGTGTTTTACATACTCTTCCTCATTTTACTTTCACAATATCACAAGACTGTGTTCAGTTGAGGACCCTTGCCAGGGTCACAGGGGTAAAAAGTGGAAAAAAAATACTCTGGATTTAATGATGGAATCTCAGGAATCATTTCCTGAGCACGTACTATTAAGGGTGGCAGTTAAAGAGTCTGGGCTCAAATTCTAGCTCTGCCTTGCGAATCGCTGCACACATTTCATGTGGAAATTGTGAGGGTTACAGGAGTAAAATAAAGCAGAGGAGAAGCTCTTGGTAAATAGCAGCTACTGTCACGTGCACTGAGATCTTGAATTCACTATCTTCATTGTGAAAATAACTCCATCCGGTAGGTAATTTATTACCTCGTTTTTCTGATAAGGAAACTGAGGTTTAGCAGGGAGCAGGCTAACTATCTCATCACGACCATGCAGCTGGCAGGAGCCAGGGAGGAGCTGTGAGCTCAAGCCCTCGGACCTAAGCCCAAGCTCCAAACCTCTCAAATAAAGAACCTTACACAAATTCAAATGCAAACAGAGATGCTTCCAGAGAATTCATCGTTGTGTTAGTTCAGGTCCTTTGAGAAGCAGATACCAAGACAGAATAGATGTGTAAGAGATTTTGGGGGGAAAATGGAGGATCGGGGGAGCTGGAGGAGGCTGGGAGAGTTGCGGGATCAGGTGCAGGTCTGGCTCATGTGCAGGAGGCCAGGAGGGGAGGAGGCTGGGAAGGACAGAAGCGGGAAGGACGGAGGCCAGGAGGGGAGGAAGCCATCAGGGGAGGAGGCCAGGAAGGATGGAGGCCAGGAGGGGAGGTGGCTGGGAGGGGAGGAAGCCGGGAAGGACAGAGGCAGGCTGGGAAGAGCCTTAGACAGCAGAGTCATTCTAAGACACTGGCAAAGCCCAGGGCAAGTCTTCAAGCCCAAGTCTCCTGCCAGAGGATCCTGTGTCTCCTAGAAATGGGCCTTCCTTAGAATTGCTGCCAAGCTCAGACACTGAGCAGGAGCAGCGTGTGGGGAGCATGATGGGAGGCACGGACTTCAGCTGGGACCATCGCCAGGCACGTCCCTCGAAGTCAGAGATCTGAGAGGGGCATTTTCACAGCCTCCATCGTTACCAGCTGGAAACAGGTATGCCCGGTAAAGCATTCTGTGGGAAGGCACTCAACTCCGACCAAGCAATATTTTGGTGCCTTGCTTTATAAATCGAGAAGTCAGTTCCCTCGTAAGAGGGATGCTCCACACAAGCAAGGCCACCCCTCCAGGCTGCCCTCCCAGGAAACGCAAGCCAAGGGAGGTGCTCGAGTTGCCCACGGCTGGGCTGCCACAGACGCCACCCGGCAGTTGCTGGCTTCTGCCCCTGCGAGCCTCAGGCCTCGCCTCCTCCCACTGCAGTAACCCCGGTGTTCTCCTCCTCTGAACTTCTTTTGTACTCTGTGGCTATTACGGGTTTGCTTTGAGCTTCTAAGAAAAATGTCCTGATTCCTGAGGTGGCCTAAAGGTCTACAGGAGCTGGCTGGATTCCTTGGGGGGATCACTGGGGAAGTTAAGTATCAGGTGTTTTGTGAAGTTACTGAATATTTTATTTTCAGATGTGTGGGAGCGTATCATTTCTAAATCCGTTCTCCCCCATTTTCTCCTGCCAAATCGCACCTTTCTCCTCACCCTCCGCCAGCACAATTGTTCCCAGATGCAGACAAGAAAGCCAAGTCGAAGTCAAAGCGATGACGTCTCTGAGTGGGAGATTGATCCCATTTGCTGTACCCGAAGTTGGTTAAAGAAGCATAAATTTGTAGAATTTATAGAAGCATAAGTCGTATTACGGTGCCACAATCTCTAATCCAACTCATGCTTATGACCTTAACTTTTACTTATGAATTATTCTTTTGGGTGGACTTTAACCCGAGTCACGGCTGCAAAAACAGTTTAAATTGCACTTTATTATCATTTGTCACTTATGTCATTAAAACGTTTTTTTTTGACCCAGTTCCGTATGTTGTTTCAATACAAGTTTTCATGACTTCATAGAGGAAACAAGTTCCTGTTCTCAGATGCTTACTGGATACATGCGCTGAATTTCTACTTGCTATAACAACTTATAAAGACTGTAACGGCTGCTCATGTAGACTGCAGGTCACGGGCATAATGACTGGCACAGGGTAGGAGCTTTAATAACTCTTTGTTGGTGTGAAACAACACGCCTCCTCCAGGCACTGAAGCTCGTGGTTTCCAGTGAGCCACAAGCCTTGTTTTCATGGAGCTCAACCGTTTACGTGACAAAGAGAGGCCAGTAACCCAACTGTTCCAGTCAAGGAAGTACAACCAGATAAGGACTCACCGGGTGCTAGGGGCAGGCAGAGGGGCTTTCAGGCATGAGCCACCCTGTACTAAACACAAACAGGCGGGGGAAGTGACTGGCCCCGACCGTTTAGCCTCTGTTAGGCTTTTCAATACCAGTTTGTGCAACACAAACAATTCTTTTCTTTTCTCACCACTCTTCCTCATTAATCCACTTAATGAGCTTAGAGATCAATGGTCTACATGCTCCAGCTCTCAGGGAAGATCTGTGTAGGAAGCGATTCCAAGCAGCATGATAATTGCAAAATCTTGGGACAACCCAATGTCCTTTAACAGGAAACTATTTAAAAAAATAATGACTGACTCATTACTTCATCCATTCGGTCATTTCTCCAGCAACACACGTTGAGCATCCCCCCTATGCCAGGCAGGTGTTCTAAGAGCTGAAGACACAGCATTGAACAGAAAAGAAGTTTCTGCCCCCAGGGAGCCTACGTCCTGTTACAGGAGAGGTATACAGATAAAAAGGTTTAAAATGGAATATCAGTTGGTGGGTTGAGGAGAAATAAATCAGGGTAAAATAGAGAATGGCAGGACCTGCCAGCTTGGCTAGGGTGGTCAGAGAAGGCCTTTCTGTGGAAGCAAAATGTGAACAGAGCCCCAAATAGAGAAAGAGAACAGCCATTGAGATCCTGTGGGACAGCATGTTTGGGTGAGCAGACAGTGCAAAGGCCCAGGGGTAGCAGGTGCTTGCAGTGTCTGAGGGGCAGAAAGGAGGCCAGGATGGATGTGGGGGTGAGGGGGTCAGGTGCTATAAGGTAAGTTTCACGCACACAGCAGTGACTTTTATTGGCACAAGTGCATGTTCATGCTAGACTGTTAAGGTAGAAAATCCTTACGACACACGGACCCACTTTGTTAAAACGATTTGGGGCGGGGACATACTGCTATGTTAACGGTTATTACCTCCAGGTTGGGATATGGATTTTTAAAATTCTTTTGCTTATCTATATTTCCTAATTTTATAAAATCAGCACAGACTATTTTGTAATTTAATTTTTTAAAATAAAAAGATCACATTCTCAGAACTAAAGCTTTATGTGTCCCCCACTATCTGGGCAGGGGCCACCATTAGCCCCGTGCCTGAGGACCTGAGACTCGGCCTTTCTGGGCTGGAGTCACGTCCTGGGCCCCTCAGACTAGCCCCCCCGCCGGCTATGACACCCCAGGCACCAGCACCCACGGTCCAAACTTTGGCAACATTCGAACTCCCTTCCCTGCAAGCCCCACACACATCTCACCCTGCAGTAGTGTGCTCTGAGTCACCACCTGGACAGCAGCTTTCTCTCTGGTCCCACAAGTCACTGCAGGAGCCCAGGCCCCACCAACCGGTGCCTGAGTTGCTGCCTCTACCAGCTGGCTGACCTTCTTGATTGGAACTGTCACCTCCTTGCCATCCTTCTGAGCATGGCCCAACACCTTCCTAAAGTCACTTGCCACGAAGTCTTCAAGGCTCCCTATTTTCTAGCACGTCAAGTCTATTCTTTTGCACTTGACCTCAGCCTGGCCCATCTCTGCCTCACTAACCTGGGATCTCGGCACATATATAATTGAGCTCTGGGCAGACCACCTTTCTCACTGCCTTGTGAAGACATCAAGCTTGCCCTCCACTTTGCCCTTCCCTGTTCTCTCCTCTCCAAAGAGCTCTTCCACCCACCCACCAAGCCAATCCCACCCATCCTTCAAAGCCCAATTCCTGTCTACTTTATTATTTATAATAGTAATAAAATAATAGTAAGTTGTTATGTGCTCCCCTCTGTACTAAGTGTCCTCCATGCACAACGTCATTTAAGCATCATTCATTTCCTCATTTTGCAGATGATAAAACCGAGGCTCAAATTGACCCAGTAACTTTCCCAGGGTCATGAAGCTGGTCAATTATGGAACTCGGACTTGAACCAGAGGCTGTCTCACAGGTGCCCCTCAGCCTGTCCATCCCAGCCTCTCTCCAGGAAGAACTTTGCCTTCCTGAACAGTTATGGCTCTCACAGTCTGCATGCAGCAATAAGCACTTTACATTTGGTTGTATTTTTTGCTGCTGCTTAAAATTTAATTTCTCTAGTGTGTTGGCAAACTCTCACATGCTGCTAGCGGGAATGTGAATTGGTACAACCACTTTTATAAACAGTTTGGCAGCATCTACATACCTTATGTCTCAACAATTCAACTCACAGGTATTTATCTAAGAGAAAAGAAAATATTTGCCCACAAATTGCCATGTACAAGTCTGTTCATAGTTTATTCACAATAACCCCAAACTAGAAACAACCCAGATGCCTGTCAACTAGAGAATGCAATAGTATACTAAAAATGAGCACAAAGAAACTACAACTGTATACAATAATATGGATGAACCTCACAAACATATGTTGAGCAAGAAAAGCCAGACAGAAAATAGTATCAGTGAATCATTCCATTTTCATATGGACGAAACAGGGAAAAGTAATCTGTGCTAGCTGGTTTAAGGATAATGGTTATCCTTGGAGGAGGGTAGAGATTTCAAGGGAGAATTGAAAGAAACTGGTAATGTTATGTTTCTTTATTTTGGAAATGGTTTCAAGGGTATTTTCAGTTTGAAAATTATGTAAACTATATGCTTACAATATGTGTACTTTTCAGTATGTAAATTATAGGTTAGTAAAACGTTAAAGCGAAACCAAAGAAAATTCCATATCCTTTTCCAGACATCAATTGGCTTAAATGATTGGGACCATACTGTTAAGGAAAGCTTCACGCTTGTCTTCAAGGCCACATCAGAAGAACAAGGACAAGTGGTTTGAGGAGAAGGAAAGAGGAGTTTGTTAATTTGCTGGCAAATGAGGAGGATGGAGACTCCTGTCTAAAAATGCCATCATCCTCATGATAAGCAGAGATACAATTAGGGGGCTGGGGAGGAATATGTTACAGAGGGAATGGTCTGAAAAAATGGCAGAAGTATTTTCTGTCTCTAAAACATCCTCCACTCCTTTTTGAGAATTAAAACATGCATCCCTGCCTCAGGCCAGTGGTTGGGAGGGGCAAGGTAATGTCTTCTGTTCTTTGTGCTACAGGAGAAGGCTCAGTGCAAGCAGTTCAGCGGGCGGAGGGTCTATGGGTCCTGAAGGTCCAGGTGGGCCTCCCAGGTACGTGGAGGTCACGGGATTGTCTTAGGTGGAGATGGGACAGAGATGGGACCATCAGAATCATCAGCTGTAGTTGAGCAGTAATTGCCTGAAGCTGAATGGCTTCCCTTTAAAAGCTCTGTATTTCTGCTTATTAAGAGAATGATGGCATTTTTAGACAGGAGTCCCCATCCTCATCATTTGCCAGAAAATTAACAAACTCCTCTTTCCTTATCCTCAAACCACTTGTCCTCATTCTCCTGATGCAGACTTGAAGACAAGTGCCAAGCTTTCGATAACAATACCATACATACTTCTGTGCCCCCTCTTTTTGTTTTTTTTTTTTGGATTTTTTTCTTTAGAGACAAGGTCTGGCTCTGTTTGCCAGACTGGAGTGCAGTTGTGTGATCATAGCTTGCTGCGGTCTTGAACTCCTGAGCTTAAGCAATCCTCCTGCCTCAGCCTTCTGAGTAGCTAGGACTGCAGGCATGTACCACAATGCCTGGCTAATTTTTTTATTATTTGTAGAGATAGGGTCTTACTATGTTGCCCAGGCTGGTCTGGAACTCCTGGTCTCAAGTGATCCTCTTGCCTCCGCCTCCCAAAATGCTGGGATTACAGGCATGAGCCACCACCCCTGGTCTGTTTTGTTTTTTTTTTTTTTAAATTCAGAATAGAGATATTAGGAAGGGACTTGGTTTGCAATATACATTTCTGACTTGTTATAATCTTTCTAAAACTGCATAGAATTCAAGTTCTTTTATTTTCTTTTTAAAGCAGACTCTGGCTCATCTCAGGGTGCAGGGGCAAGGGAAGAGAGGTGGTTCTTGGTCCTTTTGGTTTAGCCTTAGTCTTAGGTAGGCGTCACGTGCCTGGGCCTGGAGGTGAGGCTTTCTCAGCATTCTCATCTCTCTTCCCCAGGGCAGCCAAACGCTGAGGTTGGATCTGGGTGGGAGTTTCCTGCCTCTTCCCCCACAGGCCCAACACAGTGTCCTGCCTTCCCCCAGGAGTCCAGGGTTTTGCTTTTACCCAAAAAAATTAATCTTTGCCTGTGCCCTGCTGCCCCTCCCCCAGCAGTTCCAGGCCAGTTTCCTAGAAAGGGGGAGTTGGGGAGGGGCTGGTGCTTGTGCCCTCTGTAGCCTCAGATCACCTCCTCCACCCCTACCCCACAGGGAGCCTTGCTCCAGACGCCCACCGGCCCTACGCCTTTCCCTGGAGTGCCTGGTGTTGGCAGGTGGGGAACAGCTTGGGCACGTGAGCTTCCTTTGTGTCTGGGCCCCCGGTTATTCCAAACTGACACTCTAGCCCACACTGGGCCTTTAACTGTAATTCACATTTTAGCTGATTTCTTCTTACACATTTGCACGGCAGCCGCCTCTTTCTCCCCTGCCCCCTGCAAGGTGAACATTTGTCCCCTCCCCCCTTGACAGGGCTCGTCCCTCTTTGCAACTGGGTCTGTTTGACTGCCTTGACTTCAGCAATCGAGTGCTCTGATGGCCTTAAGAAGACTTACAATTTTGTAGATTTTTCTGCCTTTTTCTCATTGTTGAGTGTAGCTTTCCACATCCTAAATGGAAGCTGATTCTCAAATCTCTTTCAAATCAAGATCAACAGGGACAAAATAAGTGAACAGTCAACCTGCTTTCCATTTTTTTTACAATTGAAGTTTCTCTTTAATCCACATTTCCGTTTATGTAAACACGCAATTTCAATAATAAAACACCAAATACTACCATTCTTCAGTATCTTTTGAAGGTCAATAACCTTTCAGTTGCTGTTTGAAGCTAAAGACTTCCTGAAGATTTAAAATAACATTTTACCTAGTACTTTTGTGTGGAGTGAATGTTCAAATTGTAGACGCAATTGTAGATTAATTTACAGTTGAGTTCACAGCATGGAAATCTAAGTATTAATTTAAAATTTTCTTTGTAACTTTAACCTGCAATTTAGCAAGGGGTTTCTATAAGCTTAGAAAGAAAGAACTGAAGGAATCACCCTTAGAGACCATAAGCTTCAGGCTTTTTTTTTTTTTTTTTGGTTTTCCAAATGAGAATTTAGTCTTTTTACCAAAGGTGAAACTAGTGCAGTATGTAGACACACAGTTCAAAGAGGCACAGAAAGAGACAGGTTCAAAAACATTCAGAAATATCAGTTAAAGTTGCTCCCAATTTAAACACTTCCTACTACTTCTTGAGTCAGTGCTTATTTTTGTTTATGTAATGTCTAATTATTATTGTGGCTAATACTCTGATCTGGGGTTTCTTAACCTCAGCACTATTAATATTTAGGGAGGGACAATTCTTTGTTGAAGGGGGCTGTCCTGTGCATTGTAGGATGTTTAGCAGCATCCTCTACCCACTAGATGCCATTAACACCCCTGCCGCCCTCCCCACCCCATCCCTTTGTTTTGACAACCAAAAACGTCTCCAGATGTTGCCAAACGTCCCCTAGAGAAAAGGCCCAAAATAACCCCTGCTTGAGAACCACTGTTCTGAACTAAAATCTGACTGTTGTCTACTCGTTCTTTGCAATGTATAGCTGGTACTTGGAAAACAAGGGTGATGAGTGTGGTTGTACAGGTTATTCACTGCACAAGGGTGCCTCGTCAAAGGTGAAGGAGGGGCTGCAATGTAGCCCTTGCTCTGCTCACTAAGCCATGGCCTGGAATGGACTCTGTCCTAGAGGAAGAGACTTCTAATTAGAACTTGCGTAAAGGTGCCTTCTGGGCTAGCACCTATTAGCAAAGTTCAAAAAGGGATAAGACGTCTAGAATACCAGATCCAAAATTCACCTAGCCTAATTCCTTCAGTTTTACAGATTAGCACCCTGAGGTCCAGGGAACTCCGGAAAGGTAATGATGAGGAATTCGGCATCTCATTTAAACAGAAAACTTGGGATGGAAAGGGAGAATTTATTGCACTTCAGAGAGAGCTTGACCATTAAACAGGAAAAAAAAAATCTAAGGCACATTTTGGAGAGGGGCTCTGTCGTCAGCGGGAAGGAAGCACAGGGCGGCGTGCAGACAAGCACAGGACAGAGGATGTGAACTCCTCATGTGGGAGACGAACGGGGCAGGAGGGATGGAGTGTCCTGGGCCACACGGGGATGTCCCTGGAAAAGAGCATGCTCATGCCCACAACCAGGCTGCAATGGCCGAGGGCAGCGTCTGGTCTCTGAGCTTGCGCCTGGCCCTGGCTGGCGGGGAGCAGAATCCTAGCCAAGCCCAACCCTGGGCAAAACGTTGTTGACTGTGGAGACCAGAGGCTGGGCAGAAACAGGAAGCCCTCCTAGCGGAAAGGGTGGGCTGTCCGGGGAGAGAGCATTCCAAGAAGCTACTGCTTTAGTGCCCGTGACTGTCAGAGAATTCTCCTCTCTCTAAGAAAGCACCCGCCCTCCTCTGGATGATCCGCACACCTAAGAGAGTGAGAAAACGTGGTGTTTCACCGCTGCCTGCCCTGGTGAGCCCCCTGTAGCTCCTGCCCCCAGACTCACCAGCTGAACACACCCCTCCGCTGACAAGCAGCGCCAAGGGCCCTGGGCCCCTGGACATCCCGGCACCTCGGCACCAGGGCGTCTGTCCCAGGCACATGCTGTTCCCCTTGCCCCTGCAGGCTGACTTTGCCTTGACCGAGGGCTCAGCCCCCTCACACTCCCCAGCAAGAATCCCGTGGTTTGGCAGAAGCTGCGGCAAATGGCACACACGCAGAAACTGCCACCAGCCCCTCCTTGCTCCTCCCACAGCTCCTGCCTGGAGCCCCACTGGAGTTCCCCTTCTCCGCTCCCGCCCAGGGAACTTGAAGTTTCACTGCTGCCTGTTTTTCTTGTTTCTCGGGGGTGATATTAAAATATTTAGGAAGCAACTACAAAGCACCAACCAGTCATGAGAAGGCCCTCCAGAGCACCTGAGCAGGGTCCCACTAGTGCTGGATGACACGCAGACGGTGGATCTTGGGGACTGTTCTTGGGGACTGTTGAATACAGGAGTATTCAACATTTTAACCCGGATAGGGTCTTACCAGTGGATTTGGTCCCAGATCTTTTTTCCCCTCCTTCTTGGGAGTACAATCTGGCTCTGCTTGGCGCCTGCAAACTCAGGACTCCTGTAGCCTTCAGCAGGTGCCTTAAATGCTTTCCAAGCTCCAGAGAGCCACCCTCAGGCGGCGATGGAGGGTCTGGGGGCGACTCCATAACACTATTCCCTTGCAGTTTCCCTTCCCACAGAGCACCAGCCGTGACACCTTTCCGGGAAGAACCTCATCATACAGCCTAGGCCACTGAACCCCCTGTTCTGCTGCCAGACCTAATAGACGTTTCTGAAAGATCTGATTTTGTAACAATCTACAAGGCACTGACTCCAGCTATAATTAAACTGTAAGAATCAATCCGGCAGCCAAGGAGGGATTTATTTCCTACGACATCCCCAGCAGGCCACAACCCTCCTCTAGCTGCGGTGGCATGTGGCAGAGAGGATTCTGTCCGCAGCAGGCACGCCCAGGGTACGCTCTGGCTGTTACTTCCACAGTAGGGATTTGGGAATTAGTCACTGAAGCTGCAGGGACAATGGCATGGAAAAATACAGGCTTACCTAAGAGATATTGCGGGCTGGCTCCAGACTACTGCAATAAAGCAAGTCATACGGATTTTTTGGTTTTTTCAGTGCATATAAAAGTTATGTTTATAGTATACTGTAGTCTATTAAGTGTGCAATAGCATTATGTCTAAAAAAACAATGTATGCACCTTAATTTGAAAATGCTTTATTGCAAAAAGATGCTAATGCTTTTCTGAGCCTTCAGCAAATTATAATCATTTTGCAGGTGGAGGGTGCTGCCTCGAAGTGGATGGCTGCCGACTGATCAGGGTGGTGGTTGCTGAAGACCGGGTGGCTGTGGCAATTTCTTTAAATAAGACAATGAGGTTTGCTGCATCAATGGACTCTTCCTTTCACAAAAGATTTCTCTGTAGCATGTGATGCTATTTGACAGTATTTTGTCCATAGTAGAACATCTCTCAAAATTGGAGTCAATCCTCTCAAACCCTGCCGCTGCTTTATCAACTAAGTTAATGTAATATTCTAAATCCTTTGTTGATGTTTCAACAATGTTCACAGCATCTTCATCAGGAGTAGATTCCATCTCGAGAAACTACTTTCTTTACTCATCCAAAAGGAGCAAGTCCGTATCTGTCCAAGTTTTATCTTGAGATTGCAGCAATTCCGTCACATCTTCAGGCTCCACTTCTAATTCTACTTCTCTTGCTATTTCCACTATGTCTATATTTCCTTCCTCCACTGAAGTCTTGAACCCCTCAAAGGCAAAGGTTGAGGGTTGGAATCCACTTCTTCCAAACTCCTGTTAATGTTGATATTTTGACCTCCTCCCACGAATCATGAATGTTCTTAATGGCATCTAGAATGGTGAATCTTTTCCAGAAGGTTTACAATTTATTTTGCCCAGATCCATCAGAGGTCGTGCTCCCTATGGCAGCTATAGCCTTACAAAATGTACTTCTTAACTAATAAGACTCAAAAGTCAAAATTACTCCTTGATCCATGGGCTGCAAAATGAATGTTATGTTAGCTATCATGAGAACAACGTTCATCTCCTTGTACATCTCCATCAGAGCTCTTGAGTCACTAGGCACATTTTCAATGAGCAGAAATATTTCGAAAGCAATCTTTTTTTCTAAGTAAGAGGTCTCAACAGTGGGATTCCAATACTCAGCAAACCATGCTACAAACAGATGTGCTGTTATTTAGTCTTTGTAGTTCCATTTACTGAGCACAGGCAGAGTTAATTTAGCACAATTCTTAAGGGCCTTTGGATTTTCAAGATGGTAAATGAGCACTGGCTTCAGTTTAAAGTCACCAGCTGCATTAGCCCCTAACAAGTCAGCCTGTCCTTTGAAGCTTTGAAGCCAGGCATTGATTTCTCCTTTCTAGTCCTAGATGGCATCTTCTTCAAATAGAAGACTGTTTTGTATATTTTGAAAATCTGTTGTTTAACACAGCCGCCTTCAATTATCTTAGCTAGATCTGGAAAATTTGCTGAAACTTCTCCATCAGCAGCTGCTGCTTCACCTTGCACTTTTATGTAATGGAGACGGCTCCTTTCCTTAAACCTCATGAACCAACCTCTGCTGGCTTCCAAGTTTTCTTCTGGAGCTTCCTCACCTCTCTCAGCCTTCATAGAATTGAAGAGTGTTCGGGCCTTTTCTGGATTATATTTTGGCCTAAGGGAATGCTGTGGCTGGTTTGATCTTCTATCCGGACCACTAAAACTTTCTGCATATCAGCAATAAGGCTGTTTTGCTTTCTTATCATTCATGTGTTCACTGGAGTAGCACCTTTTGTTTTCTTCAAGAGCTTTTCCTTTGCATTCGCAACTTGGCTAACTGGTGCAAGATGCCTAGCTTTGGGCACTGGCTCAGCATGAAGAGAACAGCACAGCTTGTGGGGCATGTGCAGCAGAAATTGAAAACTACCAAAAAAAGGTACAAAGCATGTTCATCAGGTCTTATTAGGACTGAGCTAGTCCTTGAGGTGTGATTTTTGACAGCTGAGAGAGTGGAGTGTGTTCTGGAGGGAAAAATCCCAGCTTGGGCAAAGGTAGTCGGTGCATCCTGAATGAAGGCGGTACAGGAGGAGGGGCTGGGTGAAGCATCCCTGAGCAAGGCGGTGCCGCGCACGGTACTCAGGAAGGGCATTTGGCAGCTCTGGATAGAATAAACAAGGTAGGGAGGAGACGAGAGGCTAAGAGACCGTTCAGGAAGCACAGAACCCAGGTTAGAGGCAGGGGGCGAGCGGGGGCAGGGCAGGGCGACACTATGGAAATAGGATCGCAGACCTGGCAGAGGCTTAAACTTGGGCTGCTGCGTGAAGAAGCTGGGGCTGGGAGTGAAATAAGCAAAATCACACTTTCCACCAGAGAGGTTTGGGGTCTGCGCCACTGCAGAAACCAGGAACCCTTGGGGGAAGGGGAGGAGAGAACGGAAGAGCTTTTTAGTTCCGTTTGGACATCTCAATGATCTCTCCACCATTAAAATCCACAATTTATGTCCGATACTCCCTCATCGGAAAGAATGTGGCCCTGGGCCCAGCAGCACCAGCATCACCTGGGAACTCGGAAGAAATGCACATTCTCAGGCTCTCCCCCTCCCGCAGATTCAGAATCTGCATTTTAACAAGATTCGTGTGCACATGAGAGCTGGAGAAGCACTAAACTACTCTGATCTTTCTTTCCTTCCTTCTTTGTTTTTTCTTTTGTCAATGGAAGAATGATGAGGTTCATGAATTTGGAAAGGAGAGCTTTATTTCTGGGAAGGGGCTGCAGCCTGCGGGTGTCCATCTTGCAGGCCGGGAAGCACAGCCTCCAGCCGAAGCCCAGAGCAAGCACTTCCACGGAATGGCAAGGGGAACAGGAATCTGTGCCGAGTGGGTGGCCGGATGTAAGCATTTCACAAGCTACAGGAGGAGTCATGAATATTTATGAAAGGAGAAACATGCACGTGCACAATTGAGCTTCATGCCTAGTCATGGGACCCATGTTCAAAGCATGATTCCAGGGTGGAGTTTCCGGCCCTCTGACACCAAAAGGTGAAGCAGAGGATACGAAAACTCTCACTGCACATCCCCGGAGGACTAGCCAGAACCACTCCGTGGTCCCACATCAGGAAGGAGAGCTGGTCGGTTGTGTGGAAACCGCACAAAGGGAGCCTTAGGCGGTTGGTTGAAATCAGCGGTGGAGCAGATCTTTCCAAGGGGCTGGTTTCTTGAAGAAACCTGCGGGAAGAGAGGCTAATGGCCGGTACCCAGGGAGGGAGCGTAAGGAGGTGTCTCCTATCTCCCAGATGTCACGGCTGGGAGCTCAGTTTTAAGGTTTCTCTGGGGTCCTCATGGCCAAGAAAGTGTGTGTTCAGTGGGCTGGGGAGCTTAAGGATTTTACTTTTATTTCTCACTTTTAAAGACAGGGAAAACACCTCTCTTGCCCTCTACTTTGAATGCAGGTGGCAATTAGTCACATATAATTCACAGTGACAATATTTCTCTGTAGTAGTAGGCACTGCAAGTTTGGGAGGTGACTCTGAACCTTCAGCTGGTAATCTGTCTGCTGAGTTTTTTTTTTCCTCCCTTCCTTTCCCCCTCCCCCTCCCTTCCCTTGTCACCCCTTCTCTCTCCTCCCCTTCCCTCCCCTTTCCTTCCCCTTGCCCTGGTGTCTCTCTCTCCCCGCCTTCTTTATTTCGATGAGTAATGTGCCGATGTCACAACAAGGATTGAGGGAGGTGCATCTCAGGCATGCAGGTGAAAACCCAACCATCATACTTATGAACTACAAAAGGATCTGCTGAGTTCTTAGCTGTCCCCTTGTGGTTGAGGGTAACTGTGCTGTCACCTTTCCTTCCTCACCTGGTAAGCACGTCTGCCTCCAAAGAACTATCCCCAGAGATGCTCACAAGGTCTTTTTTTTATATACTCACTTATAAGATTAACCACATTGTCTTCTGCTTTGGAGTCTTTGAAGAGAAAAAACAAACAAGCTTCTTTTTCCATTCCAGCATAAATACTCCTCCCAACCTACAGCTATCCGTACATACTTCACAATCATGACTCAAAGGAACTTGAAAGATTAAAGCATTTGGACTCTGTTTTTTGGAATATTCTCAGAAAACACACTGGCTATAGACCCAAGACTCTAGACTGCCCATCATGAGCTGAAGTCAGCCCACAGATGTGTTTTACTCAGCTCCCATAGTGTTTTCTTAAAAAGTTTAAATGAATGTCAATACCTAAGAATTGAGAGTTTTTACTTAAAAGCCAGATTGCTGGCATCTCTTAAAAAATCAGAAGGTCTGGCGACGCTGGTGTGGCCTCAGGGAGTTTGAAGGCTCCTGATGCGTTCGGAGGCTCCTGCTCTCTCTGCCACGACCCCGCCTTACCTACCTCCTCCCTCACTCACGTGGCCTGCCTGGACACAGCAAAGCAGACGGCAGCAACAGGCAATGTTTCCGACCTGTGCCCACGCAGGCCTAGTGCTGACAGGTGTCTCTGAACTGCTCTGTCGACTGGCACTGGGAGGCATCGCTCCCCTCCCCCGCCCTGCGTGCAGTATCTTCTCCACTCCTGCTCTTCCCAGTCAGGCTACCTCGAATCCAGATCTTTATTTTTACAGAGGAAGAAACTGAAGTTCTCTGGACATTCTAGAATAGTATGGAGGACCACTGTCAAGTGAACCTATTTTTGAGTCTCAGTGCTATCATTTCCCAGCTCTGTGGTCTTAGAAAGGTTTCTAAACCATCTGAGATACCATTTCCTTTAAAAGGGAGATATTAAATCTATCTACCTCATGGAGTTGTTGTGAATATAAATGAGTTAATATTAATGCATAGAAGGCGCAGAGCACCCAATGAGCACTCAATTCATGTAGCTATTGCTGTCATAGCTCAGAGAAGTTAAATGGCTTCTCGGAGACCACACAGTTTTAAATGAGAGAGCTGATTTTTAAACCCTAGACCATCCATGTTCTTTCATTTATGTTCTTTCTACCACGCCACACTGTTTTTCATCCATGTATTAGAAAGTGGAAGACTTCAATCCAATTGAAAATATACTTACAAGACACCTACTATATGCAAGACCTTGTAAACTTAGAAGAACCTTAAAAATTTCCTTAAAATCTTACTTAAGTGTCTTATCTTTATTATTCCCTTTCTTCTACTTACTTTTGGCTCTTGGTTTCCTATCTTAAGGTAAAAAGAAATATTGCTTTTTATATCTTTCTTTTTAAACATAAATATTTAAAACTATAAATCTCCCAAGTATTGCTTTAGCTTCATACCATAAATTTTGATATGTTGTGCTTTTATTTTCATCTATTTCAAAGTATTTTCTAATTTCCCTTAGGATTTCTTCTGCAACTCATGGTTTATGTAGAAGTGTATTTTTGAATTTGCAAATATTTGAAAATTTTCCAGATATATTTTTGTTAGTAATTTCCAAATTAATTCTATTATGATCTGAAAATATGCTTTGTGAGTTCAATCCTTTTAAACTTATTAAGACTTATTTTATTGACCAGCATATAGTCTATCTTGGCAAATGTTCCATTTGTACTTGGGAAGAATGTATATTATACTATTGTTGAGTTGTGTTCCATAAATGTCATTTGAGCCAGTTGGTTGACAGTGTTATTCACATCTCCTATATCCACAACTAATTTTGGTTTTGGTCAATTTGTTCTGTAAATTTTGAGAAAAGAGTGTTAAAATCTCCAACTATAGTTTTGGGTCTATTTCTCCATTCGGTTCTATCAGTTTTTGTTTAATGTGTTTTAAACTTCTGTTAATAGGTGCATACACATTTAAGATTGACAAGTCTTCTTCATTAGTCTATTTAATATGACCACTTCAGCTTTCTTATGACTAGTATTTACATGCATATATTTTTTCAAACCTTACCTTTAACTTATCTGCCTTTATATTTAAAGTGAATTTCTTGTAGACAGCGTATAGTTGAGTTTTACATTTTTACCCATTCTGACAATATCTGCCTTTTAATTGGGATATTTAGACCACTTACATTTAATGTAATTATTGATATGATTGGGTTTAAATCTACCATCTTATTTTTGTTTTCTGACCTTTTTTTCTGCCTACTTTTGGATTGAGTATTTTTAGCATTTCATTTTACCTCCTCTATTGGTTTATTATCTTTATCTCTTTTTTAAGTAGTTTCTCTAAGATTTAAAATATATGTCTAACTCATCACAGGACACCCAACATATACAACTTCAGATATAACCTAATAACTATATATTCTCACACCCCCACACCATTTGTTGTTATTGTTTTATATGTTTCTCCTATGTTGTTATAAAACCCACAATATGTAATTTTTTTATTTAAACAAAAAGTAACTTAAAGTGGATCATATATGTAAATGTAAAAGCTAAAACCAAAACTTCCAGGGGAAAACTAGAGAAAATCTTTATCAGCTTGAAAAAGACAAAAATTCTTTTGATGGAACACAAAAAGCACTAACCATAAAGAACAAAAATTGAAAAGTTGTGCTTTATCAAAATTAAAAATCTCTATTTTTTACAAGGACATTGTTAAGAAGATGAAAAGTCACATGACAGACTGGGAAAAAGCATTTACAATACCTATTTACAAAAAAGGACATGTAACCAAAATGTATAAAGAACTCCAACAACTCAATGATAAGAAGAGAAACAACACAATTAAAAATGGACAAAATATCGACCCCCCCCACACACTCACACACATAAATGGCCAATATGCCCATGAGAAGATGGTCAGTATCATTGATCATCAGGGAAGAACAACTGAACACCACAATGATATACCAATACTCACCCACCAGGAGAGCCAAAATTTAAAAAGACTGTAAATACAAAGTGTTGCTGAGGACGTGGAGCAACTAGGATTCTTATACATTGCTAATAAGAATGTAAAATAGTACAGTGTGCAGACTGTTGGGAAGTTTTTTATAAAGTCAAACCTATATTTAGCCTATGACCCAACAATTCTACTCAATTTTCCCAAAAGAAATAAAAACATATGTCAACAAAAATATTAAAAACAAATGTTCATTGCAGCTTCATTTATAGTAGCCCCAAACTAGAAACTTCTCAATGTCCACAAACAGGTGAATGAGAAAATGTGATATAGTCATACAATGGAATACACTCAGCCACACAAAGTAACAGCAATAAAAGAACTGCTAATACACACAAGATAGATTATCCTCACAGACATGCTGAACAGAAGCCAGACATAAAAGAATGCATGCCATTAATTGCATTTATATGAAATTTCAGAATCAGCACAGTTGTGCTGTGATTATCGATGGTGATAGAAATTGGATCAGTGGTTGCCTGGGGGGTAGGAACTAAATCTGAAGGGGGGTAAGTGACTTTCTGAGAGGTAAAAATGTTCTGTAGTGGGGTGGCAGTTAGACAGATACATATTTGTCGAAACTCATCAGACTGTACACTGATGATCTGCGCATTTTATTGGTATAAATTGTACTTCAATAAAGTTGATTTATAAATTCCGCTCCCACTGGAACAGCCTACAGCAAGAATATAACTGCCAAAGACAAGACGGATGCAAATGAGTCATGCTGGAAAGGCAGACAGCGGCAGCAGCCTCAGCCAGCCCCTTCCAGCAAGCAGCTAGCGCCCTGCAGGGCGTATTAGAACAGGGCAACATCTTTCAAAGAAATAAAGTGACTGGCAAATGCACAGTGTTGGAAGATGTACTTTGAACAATAGAGCAACTGCACAGGCAACATCCCAGCCCTCAGTCACAGGGGCCCTGAGAGAAAAAATGGATATTTTCACAGGGGTGGTGGGGATGGGTCATGATGTTTTCAGGCATACAAGGATCTCCATTGTTCTTGGGGAAAAGAAGAGTCCAGCAAGACCAAACTATTCCTTTAGCCACAAAAGCTGAGAATTTGTTGCTGTTGTTGTTATTGGTGGTGGTGGTGTGTGGATGTGTGTGTGTGTATTTTAACCAACTTCTTAGGGAGGAAAATCTGGAGTCAGGAATCAAAATCACACTGAGCCTCCATAGCTGGTGAACCTGCATCTAGTTCTCCTCCAAGAGTGCAGGCTCAGGCATTCTCCTGCTATCTTCATGATGTCTTTAGTCAAGAGCAAGTACGTGGATCTAGCACCTGGGCATACCCTATGAGGTTTATTCAATCACAATTCTGAAAGTAAGAGTTGTTAAAACCACGTTAACTGCCACTGATTCTATCTTAATAATGTTTCTTTGTTTCTGGGTGGAATACAAAATATAAAGCCAAATTCTAAGATCTTTTCTGTTTCTTCTATGGTTCAAACTCAGGGAAGGTATATCTACAGACCACAATTAGCTGGATATCAGACCTTGTATGGATACAGGCATTACCCCCATGCACAAAGAAAAGCTTTGGCACAAACTCTTTTAATGTGAAGATGTTACAACACTCTTCAATCAGCCTCAAGGTTTGCAAAAGCAGCCCAGAGATGGAGCCTGGATTTACCTTCCTTAAAAAAATCCAATTCCAGCATTTGTAGCTGAAACTGCAAACTACTAGTTATTATACAATTCCATTTGACTATAAATAATACTTATCACTTTTACTGCTTTGTGGCATTTCCTCAGGCTTGTTTTCATCCTTTGAGCAAACTTCCCTTTATTCTTCACCAAACAGTTTTCAAGTTCCTGCCCCAGCTTATGCAAGAGAGACAGTGACACTTCAATAGCCCACTAGAAAGCAGTCCCAAGAATAACAGACATGCTGGCAAGAAACCACACATCCAAGCAAGACTCCTGGCACACATGACATAACAAGCTGACAGTGGGGATGGACTGGGGCTGAGCTTGAAGGCTAGAAAGGTGGGCAGAGAGGACAAGTGGGGTCTTCCTGATTGGGAGGGATGAGGAAAGAATATACTTAAGAAAAGCAAGGGAGCTAAGGTTGAGGGTGTCCATGGCCGTAGACAATGGCCTGCTTGGTATAATTCGGAAAGCCCCCTCTAACACCAGTCACTCCCACTGGCCCTCCCTGTTGCACGAAGGCACCATTATTCATGTGCATCATGTCTACATTAAGGGCCCAGGACTTTAGGGAGAAAATACATAGTCCATATTGGTTTATTAGATCAAGATTAGTATCTGCTGCCATCCCTCAAAAGAGTCCAACTGGGACAAGGGTGGGTCAGTATTGATAATGGAAAGAGGGAAGAAGGTATAAGTGTGGGGACCCTGGACAGGAAAGACCAGGACAGGCCCATACTACATATCTCCATTGTTCCTCCCCATGGGGGACTTATTTATATGACTGCCTTCCCATTGGGTTACAATCTTCTCCCCAACCCCAACCCCCATTCAATTGTGCATTGTCTGATGAACTGCTGGCAGGAGAAAGCGTGCAACCAATGCATACAGATACTAGGAAACTAAGAACTTCCATTTCTGGCCGTGACAGAGTATCTAGAAACATACTGATTTTCCCACAATAAACTAGTAGAAAAATAAACAGAATATATAAAACAACTGCTTTCAGACATTGGACAACTGGTAGCATAAGACCATAATCTCTGAGAGCAGTAACAAGGTGAGCCTCACCATCACCCCAGTGTTGTGCTGGAGGCACTTTCCAGATCTCAGTGCCAAGAAAGAGACTCTGAGCAGAACACGGCAGTCTTGGTGAATTAAGGAGACAGAGGTGGTAGCTTAGGGAGACTGAGGCAGCTTTGCAAGGTAGAGTACTGGAGAGGAAAGAGCTATGTAAAGAAAGAGCTCCAGAAATCTGCGTGGGTGTCTCTGAGTTTCTGGCTGAAAACCAAGTTGTGCATGTTTAGGATGAAACGCCATAGGCCTGGGCAAAGAATGGCTGTTTGTAAGCTGTGAGGTGAACAATTCCCAGAGCTCACACAGGACTGAAAGACAGTTTAGTTTCAACCAGCCAGTGTAGAGAGACCAAGTTAAAATCCCAGGACATTTAGAAGACACTTCACAAAGGTTGTGCCATTGTAGTAGGACTAAACTAGCCCTAAAATAAAGTCTATTTTAGGACTACTCTAATAATCCTTAAAAACAAGCCTCCAAAGAATCAATATGATCCTCAAATAATGTTCTACCAGGGCAAGGTCCAACTCTCTTTGCAGGAAGACATCAAAGTTCAGATGTTCAACAAAGTACAATTTACAGTGTCCAGTACACAATTAAAAGTTACCACACATGCCAACGAACGGGAAACAGTGGCCTACAACCAGGAGGAAAATTAGGCCATAGAAACAGAAACTAAAAACCTAAATTCTTAGGTATATTTTTGTCTCATATAAATTCCTCTTCTCACAATTAGCAATTGATTTAATACCTGTCAAACTCTCTGAATATGAAGTTACTGATGTTTATTTCCCACCTGATATACTTAACATCTAATTAACTAAATGTTTACAAAACGTCCTTAGAGACTAGCTGACAGCCTCCTCCAAGGAAGAGCCAAAGGCTGGGCTCGCTTGGATAAGGAGGAAAAAGCTGCTCACCCTGGCCCATGAGAACAATAAATACCAGGCAATTCCTTCCAGGGCATTGATGGGCCCTTTGTTTTTCAGCACCTCTGAGCTTTGTAAAAGTGTCTCTCTTCCTCACTTCTCCACCCTCTGCCTAAAGTGGATTTAGAGCAGAAGACTGAGAAATTCACATAGCAAATATTGATGAGCTCCCAGAAGAGGAAAGTAAGGAAATGCAAAAGTGAGACTATTATTTGGGTGGTGCCTCGGTTTTCTCTATTATTCTTGGGGAATTACGCCAAATGATTTTCTTTTCTTTAATGAGCACATTAAAAAGAGACCCAACATTCAATAACTACGATTTTATAAATAGCTACCTAGCACACAGCCTGCAGGAAATGGCAGTCACCATGTCCATAGAATATAGTCACCAAGAACAGGTGGAAGGAGATTTTTTTCCGTCAGAACTTCTAAGCAGCAGTTTGGGAACTTGGACTTTGGTCAGCTTCATAAAAAATGTGATCGACTCAAATGTAAGCCTTTATTTTAAAGGTAATCATCTCCTCCCACCCCCCACCACACCTACACCTACAAGGCTCTTTCTGTGTAGAGCTGGGTGCCAAGCAAGTCTCTCACCATAAGAGGGATGCTTGTTCATTCCCAGAATATGCTGAGGCTCCCTGCATTGCAGAACTACACAATAGCTTCAAATGTTATTACGCTGTGTGTCCTGGAGTTTAAGTGGCTTCTGCAGTGCCTCTTAGTCATGTCATTGTGGGAGTGGCAGTGTTCTGGCCAACAATGACCATGCACAATTTGAGACTTAGCAAGCTTTATAATCATCTCACTAGGGTCAGACAGCACAGGGCTGCATAGGAATGCTAATTAGAAGGGCAGCTCAAGTCATTTGCTAGATAATGAGGGGAAGTGCCTGTGATTTTTTCTTCTATCTACTACTGTTCCCTGTGGAGTTTTTGGAGGGAAGTAATCGCCTCCTCATCACTGCAAAGCGTTAACTTGGTGTGTGTTTTGTTCTTGCTGCCATTGTTTTTTCCTAATCTGAACTCAGCATAAATCTAAGGGTTATTTTTTCCCAAATGGCTCAAGCTCCTCTTAGGTATTCTACTAAGATGACAGCTTACTTTCCAAGAGTCAAATGTGAAACATATAACAGAATCTCAGTAGTTAGTCTAACATTTTCCCCAATGTTTGAATTCCCTTGTCAACATGCCCTATATGTACTTGGTCTCTTCTGGCAAGTCTCCAGGCAGGGAACTCACTACCTCACTGGGAAGCCTATTTCCCTTTTAGGAAAGTTCTTAAAATTGAAGTCTCTCTCCTACTTATTGGTTCTAACTCTACCTTCTGCCATGCAAGACACAAGTTTACTCGGTTTGCAAATGATAGATCTTGATGTATTTACTCTGCCCAAGCCCTGCAAGCCTTCCCTGAACCCTGTCAACACTCAAGTGTCCTCCCCTCCAGCCAGTGATACTGCAATAGATTCTAACCCTCTTTCTTTTCCTTTTTGCACCCCCTCTTTTTCTGCTTTTTTGTATTTCTTCCATTCTTCCTTTCTCCCTCTCCTCTTCTTTTCCTTTTTCTCTTTCTTTCTTTTTCTTGATTTCTTTCTATTAAAAAACATATATAATTTGGAAACATTGTTCAGAAGCACCATCACATGGCTCCACAATTCTCTACTTCTCTTTGGAGGCACCAGACTCAGATCTGCTCCTAATAAGGCTCGGCTTCCTGCTCCATAAAAACAGAATCTCAGGTCCTATTTGCCTAAGGAATTGTGGTGAAAAATGCCAATATCTACTGGAGCTAGACATCAACCTTCCATGTCATGACACCTCTGCTTTCTTCTGAGCGGAAAATGGAGCTGAGAGTCGAGACAATTACTTGGTTCAATTCAGATGATAAACATTGTGGTCTCATGTAACAACTGATAGAAGAAAAATATTTTATTAACATAAAACTTTCTGATGAGTGTCCTAAGCCTCCACATCATCATGAAATTTGCAGACATGGCCTTTGAGTGCATGCTAAGCCTGGTGACCTCTTTGCCCACTAAGCTGTAGTGCTTCTCTTTTCATAAACCTCACTGAGATCCCAAAAACTCCCCATCTGCCTGCAGGTGGATGGTGTTCAAGAGAGCAGGCAATTGCTACCACTTATCATGGAAAACTGATGTTGTAATTGTAAAAAATAATTTACAAATGGCATTTAATGGGTTTCATTGTTGCTCACGATACTGATGGTGTATTAACCTACTTTCTTGTTTCTATGGGAAACAAACCACAAAGACCTTATTTTTCCCACAGATCACATCAAAGTAAGGGTTTATTTAAATGCACATTTATTTATTTATATACAGATATTTGGAGAAATTAGACAGCCACATCCTTACATTTTCCAAAATGATATAATGAGCATCAATGACAGGGTAAAATTGTGGCTCTCAGCCGTCAGACAGAAATTGACTCTGCAGCCCAGCTGTGTGTACACACAGGCTGATGAAGGCAGGCCGTGGAATTCAAACCAGCACGCTGTGGCGCTCCGCATTCAGCCGGCACCACCTGAGACAGACAGTGTGCTAATGAGGGAGAAAGTTGAATAACAGAAAGCTCCACTTTACTGGTTCCAAACATTAGCTGTCCTGAGGGCTGGAGGTAAACAAGAGAACCAACCAGGAGCAGAGGAAGCTGCCAGGAGAGAAAGGCCAGGCTCACAGAGACTCCACTCAAGAGGAAAGAGACCAGCGGGAAGGGAAGAAGTGGGCCCCGCGCCTGTTTCAGGACTTGGACTCCCAGGTACCAACCCTTGCCGAGAGCAGTGTCCACTTTGTTCGGTTACGTGGGATGCAAACTCTAAGCAAACCTTGTTGAAGAAGAAAAGAGAATGCACTGGCTCAAGTAACTGAAAGCCAAGGGCAGGGCCTGTTTATGCACAGCCTGACCCAGAACCCAAGTGACATATCGTAAGTTCACTCCCTCCGTGTGTGGGCTCCACTTCCCTCTGCATGGGCTCCACCCACAAGCAGATGCCCCCTCCTGCCAGTACTATGGCTGCGGATCCTCGGGTTCCCGTTCCACCCTCACAGCAACCCCAGCCAAAAGACAGAGTTTCTTTTTCAATGGTTCCAACAGAAGTTCGCAAACTGAGTTTCAGTAGCTCTGATTGGTCAGCTATGGGCCGCATGGTCATCCTTTAACCAATCACTATGGTCAGAGAGATGTGATACTCTGATTGGCCAGGCTAGGTCACATGGTCACCTCTGAAGCTAGTGTGTGTGTGTCTCGGGGCGTAGCCCCACATTTACCACTCGGACAGATGGAGCCATGAGTAGTTCCCTAAGAAAAGTTGAATTTTATCAAGGGAAATAGGGTGCAGGACAGCAAACAAACATAGGTAACCATCTCAGGTTAACAAAGCTGACTGAAGGAAGGAGGGCAGACTTCATGCATGGCTTGGGACTCCTAGACACAACACTCAGTGGTGGCTTCACTTGTCGCCATCGCAAAGGAACCCACACGGTCTGCGGATTCTGTGACCGATGAGGGCTCTGCTCCTGCCGGCCATCATTCGACCATGGCCATTGCTGAGGAACCAGAGCTCCCAAGGCGGTCTTGTCATGAAATTTAAAAAACATGAGATTATCAAGGACAATTAGAAATGAATTTGTCCTCATCAGCAGTCAGATATTTTGAGGACTGATAATGTTTAAAATATATAGTGATTGCCTTTAATTATTCTTGACAGCCTGTAAGTTTTCATGTTTTCTTTACCAACTCTTATTAGCGAAACTACTGTTATGAATCATTTTCTTATGAGGTAAGTTTCCAGTGTGAACTTGTAAAGTTGTGGATGTTTCTCTGTTATTTCCTGCTTTATTAGAAGGGATCATCATTTCTGAGTTTGTTCATTATGTTGACAGCTCTCCGAAGCGTTCTATTACTCTTAATGTAAGACAAGTGGGGGAGATTGTGCCGAAAGTCACAGAGAGCAGACAAGAGCCTTGTAGCTGGTGGATTTATTTAAGAGGCCATGAAACGGCAGTGTCTTCTCTCTGGACCTGGCTGCCATCATCAAAGGTGCCATTTTAACCTCCACCCTCTGCTGTTAGAGTAGGAGACAGGGTTGAGGCTGGATGCAGGGGCTTGAAGATTGGGTGCAGGTGTTAAAGTAAACAACCCTCAGGCAGATGCTAACTAGGGGGGGATGATAACCTCAGTCAAGAACTGTCTTCAACAGGCTTGTCAGCTGTCTAGGTCACCTTACATGAACTTTGGCTAATTACAATATATTTGCATTGTGGTTTTAAAATTTCTCATCCATTGAAATTGCCATGACAGTTCCAAAACAACTATGTAAAGTATGAAAATGGGAGGGAACCCAATTACTACCCAAATTCTTGGTAAAAGCCAACCCCTTAGCCTTGAATATTCTTCCACTCAGTAAGTAAGACTTCAAAAGACCAAAACCACTTCCTTTCAGGGCAGCTGGAGCCTGCCCACTACCTCCCCCCCTTCTCTCTCTCTCTCTCTCTCTCTCTCTTTCCCTCTCTCTCTCTCATACTTTTGCTTTCAATAAACAAACAAACAAACCTGTTTACATGATGCATCCTGAAATTCTTTCCTCCCCACGAACACCAAGAACCTACAGAAACTTCCACAGGGAGGCTGCTAACACTGCTTCAAGACCACCCACCCCACTCCTAACCCAGCTATTTATGCCGCAAATACCTGACTGCAGACATAGGGGCACACATGAGTGAGAGACAAAGAGAGAACATGAAATCTTTTCCCATTAGTGCAACTACAACTGGTCAGATTCCCAAGTTTTCACACTCATTGTCTCCTATGGGTCTGACAACCACCCGTGAGTTATGTGGGGCAGGTATCATTGCCATTTTACAGATGACAAGATGAGTCTTGCCCAGGGTCACACAGCCACCTTGGGTCCACTTTCCAATGCAGCTTGTAGATTTCATCTCAAAGGGATTAAAAGATTGAAGGTCTGCCCTGCTGATATGGATCAAAGACTTTCTGCATGTTAAGCACAGCCACCACTCTTCCCTCCCACTGTCTTGCATAGTTCAGTCTCAAACTCTTAGGCCTGTTTGAAGCCATGGCCCCTCATCCTTCCTGAGGACTCAACAGGTAAGGTAGCCAAAGGGCCCTGGAACCTGCCCTTCCCAACAGGGACCCAGAGTTAATGCACGTGAAAGGCTTTGTGAAGATACCAACCACCCTCTAGCAAATTTTTTCTGTGAGTTGGATGAGCCAACTTTTTGTTTCAATGTCTTTTCCACTTTCCTTCTTCTTTTATTTGTCAAGTTAGTCACTTACTCTTTTGGGTGAATTGCATTCCCTACTGGAGGGCCCAGTGTTCCAAAGCAGGAAAAAGTGTTTGTGAACTGTGCTAATAATGCCACGGTACACACAACCCGGACCTGCCCTGTCTTCTCCCTGCCATGATTCAGATTGTTGGTTGGTCTTCTGTGAACCCCAGGCCGGAAGTGTGTGTTGTGGCTGAACGTGCAGGCTCTGCTAAGACTGTGGGATTCGAATCCCAGTCCTCTGCTCACTCGCTGTGTAACACAAGTCAAGGTTCTGAACCTCTCTGTGCGTCCCTGTTCTCATCTGGACCTGGGGACGGCCATAGTGCCTTTCTCACAATGCTGTTCTGAGCGTGACTGAGAACCCGCAGCAGGCACCCAAAGAGGTGTCTGAGCTGGATTTGAACCCACGCACATCTCAGAGTTGACTTTCATGTGTTAGGCAGGGGGAATGTCACACACTGGTTTCATCAGGTCAACCCCAAAACGCAGCTCTAGCTTTGGCTTAGAGTCTCCCCGAGTGATCAGCAGTGAGTGTGGCTTCAGGGATCTTTGTTGAGCTCCAGAGTATAGACGTAGGGCTGGTTGGGAGGCCAGGAAGACCAGCCCAAGGTCAGAATGCTCTGCAAGTCTGCGTACCGCAATGGCAGGCCCAAGAGAGGCAGGGTTCACGTGCTCCACGGAGAGCTATAGACACAACAACCTCCTGGTGGGGGGGGCGTGTGTGTGCAAGGGGGTATCTGACTCTTTTTAAACAGGGCCGGGCTCACTGCCTCCTGAAACTCCACTTTCCCCGAAGCTGGCCCCGCATACACCTCACCCTCTCTAGCTCCTGGTGCCCAGGGACAAGCACTTGTTGCCAGGCTTGTTTCCACGTGAACCAAAACATTCTGTGATTCTTAAGAGGCTCCCAAGCCTTTGAGTCTTTTTATGTTTTTTTTTTCTAATTTCACACTCTTCTCCAATAACTCAAGTATCTGTTGGCTTAGCTGACTCTCTTACTTGGATCGCTGGGGGTTCTCCCTGCCCACTTCCTGCTCCTCTTCTTTCCAAGGCTTTGTAAGGAGTGAGCGTCTCACCCCTCAGCACCCTGGAAGCTGCCTGTCCTGCCCTGTCTGGGCTTCAGGTGGGCCCTTCTCTCCCAAACAGCTGGTGGCTGCAGCAACATCTGGCTTAGGTTGAGCACCTTTCGGAGATATTCTTATAAAAATCAACACAGTGAATTTTATTATAATGTTAATTCAACCCTCCTATAGTGGGAACCTGGGATCCCTAAGAGAATAAATTGTACCATTGCCTACTGGTGGCAGCAGCAGTTAGAGGAGGGATTATAATTAGAGCTTTAACACTTGATTACCATAAAAATATTGCCAGCGAAATTCTCCTGCTTGCATTTGAATGACTTTTTACTCTTCAGAGATGCTACAGACTGAATGTTTATATCCCCCCAAAATTCATATGTTGAAATTCTAACTCCCAATGTGATGTTATCAGGAGGTAGGGCCTTTGGGAGATGATTAGGTCATAATTAATGGGATTAGTGCCTTTATAAAAGGGACCCCAGAGAGCTCCCTTGCCTCTCCCACCATGTGAGGACACAGCAAAAAGACAGCAGTCTATGAACCATGAAGCACGCCCTCACCAGACACCATATCTGCAGGTGCCTTGATTTTGGACTTCCTAGTCTCCAGAACTGTGAGAAGTAAAGTTCTATTGTTTATAAGCCACCCAGATATTCTGTTACTGCAGCCCGAATGGATTAAGACAGGGAGTTTTAATGCCAGGGTGCTTGTTCCATATATGCCTCAGATACCCCAGGATTTCTGTGATAATTATTAATACAACTGTCATGGTCTGATATCTTACATTCTTAATCACTAAACCATCATATAAGGTTAGTAGTACTCCCATTTTGCAGATGCAGACACTGAGGCCTGTGGGTATGGAGCCATTTGCTCAAGGTTAAGTGTCAGAGCTGTTAGCAGGGCTGCCTGGCCCCATTCTAAGGGTTCCCCACACTCCCATGCTAGCCTTGCAGAGGGGCGTATATGGATAAAAGCAGGTGTTTAGCATCACAGTGTGTGAGGTCCCCAAGGCATCTGTGACTGTGGTCTGTGTCAGTCCAGGGATCCTTCCAGGGCAAAGCAAGAAGAGAGGCTGCGTCAGAGTGGGGAAGCCACAGGGGCTCACCCACCAACACCACACACTGTGTTGAGGTGTTACTGTCATCGTCGCTGGGAGCGCGATCATTCCTGACCACTCACAGAAATCCACTGGGAAGTAGTCCTGGCAGCAGCACACCAAGCACTGGCGTTAAAAGGTGTCACCAAGGAATGAAAAGGGGCATGTTTTGGGGTCAATTTGTTTACTGCAGGACTTCTCAGAGCCTTTAATATGCTATTGTACATTTTAGATCTCTAAGAAGGGAATTCAGAATCTGTTAATCACACCTAAATTGTATTGTATTTTCTCAAAGCCGGACCAGCTCTGTGAAACTCCCTTTGACAAACTGGGGCAAGGCCATCTCTTTTCCTTTCCACTCACAAAAAACAAACAAACCCCACAAAACTGCTTCTGGGATTCTAGTTCTAAATTTCCTCTACTTCCCACACAGTAGCGATGGTGTGAACTACACTGAAGTATTAATCCACTGAGGCCAGACTTCTTTGTTCTAGGATGGTTATAGCCATGGGTTACCAATGCCATTTGCTAACGTGTTAACAGTTCTGCTTGTTGAAAGCAGGTACATGTGTCCCCAAGCAAGAGGCATGTGAGAAGAGAGAGCCCATGCCCATCAAAGTTCTAAAGGCATAAACACAAACACACATGCAAGGGAAAAAATACTCCCCAAAGAAGCACCACGTCTTAAAAATTCATGGTCAATTTTACACTGAAATTGAAAGTTTGATTTTTAAAACTTAAGAAAGTGGTTTTTGTTTTAGTTTGTTTTGAACTTGGGACAGAGAGCAAGATCCAAGCACTGTGTCAGGCCTTCCTTATTTTAGCTGTTGGAGCTGGGTGATTTCATTTTGCAAGTGTGCCAGGATTTCGAATCACTGAATGCTAAAGGCTTGGGGGGAACATTCCAGTTTAGATTAACTACCTGCCAGGAATTCTCGAAATTTCCAGCTTGGGTTTGCATGATGGATGAGCAAACCTTTGGAGAGCTCAGTTTTGAAAGTTGAGAGTGGAATTGTGAAGCCTGGTGTCATCGATGCAATGCTCTGTAAACCCCTTGGAAACAGCCCCTCCGTACCTAGGGAGCTAGAACTGATGAAATTAAAGTTCTCCCTCAGAAGATGTTTTGGTTGTAAGCAACAGAAAGCAACTCCAGTGGGAAAACAGTGCATGCATTGGCAGGCTCTGAGTGGCTTATAGGACTGAAGCAGCCATCTCAGGCGGCAGCAAATAGGGGCCTCTGGGGTCCCTGGACATGGGGCTTGTGTTTGTCTTCTCTAAGAGGCTGCCATTAAGTCAGCTCAGCTCCATTCCAGGTTCTAGGAGTGAGACCAAGATTGGCTTACCTCCCTTCTGACTGGTTGGTTTGAGTGGGGAGGGCGTGTGGGTTGCCAATCACTGCCCTGGGACCCTACCCCTGTGTGTGAGGGTGTTTCCCAGTAAAGAAAGAGCCTTCCCATGCGGGGTCAACTCTAGATGTAAACAGGAAGCAGATAACTGCACAGGTGACCTGTTGACACTGAACTGGAAAGAAGGGAACATGTCCTTAGTGACACAGTAAAGGGAGGTGAGGGAGTGTTGAAATTAAGGAAAAGGACAGTGTCTTGAAGAAGGTGGAGTTGGGGAGAAGAATGTGCCAGAACGCTCAGGGAGATGGAGTATGCCCAGACAACAAGCTCCGTGGCTTTAGTTAGAAAAGCTCTTTAGGAGAAGGGCAATGCATTAGGGCCACATAGACTGTTAGAAGAGCCAGCTCTTCTCCTCCAATTGTAACCCACCAAGAAGCCCTGTGATCCCCAAGGCAGATGCAAACAGCCTGCTCTACACTTTCATTTGACCTATGTGCCATTTTTGTTTATATTTTCATTAAACAAGTTGGTGCTGTCGCAGACACAGCTCATTGTCAATCGAACAGCTATCCTCTAAACGCTTTCCCAAGCAGGTGGCATCCACTTCCTCCAAAGAGGCTGAAAATGCTGGATACTCACTCTTCCAAGCCCCCCTTCCTTCTGGGGGTGGCCATGTAATGTCATTTTAGCCAATGTAGGCGACAGAAATTTTTCTCAAGGATGCTGGGAAACATTTACTTCCTTGATAAAGAGAGACCCATAAATAGAGTTATCTGTCATGTGACTAGGTTCCTTTCTTCCTGCCTTTGAGCATGATTGGATGAGGGATGTGATCTTGGGGATGCTGCAGCCACCTTGTGATGATAAGGGAAGCAAACTGAAGATAGTAGAGCAAGAGGATGGAAAGGGCTGGGGGCCCTTGAGACCCCCTACCTCTCGGTTTCTTGTCATTTATAATATTAATAAGTCTCTTGATTAAGCTTCTTAATCAATAGGGTATTTTGTTAGTCGCATCCTAAAGCATCTCAATGGAAATAGTTGCCCAATGTAAAATCAAGCAATTTTATATAAAAATGTAGATTCTTGACATCTCTTGAAAAATCAGAAGATCTGACAACACCGGGCTTGCCTTCCTACGTGGCAACAGCAACGTGGAGCTAAGAAGGGTCAGCACGTGTCCCTGGGCATGTGCGTGCTCTTTAGTTCTCCATACTCTGCCCTGATGGCCCTGACCTGCCTCGTTCACTGCACCACTTTCCTGGTCCCTCCACGTATCTGACCTCGTGATCTCTTAGATGGACTCTGGGCAGGTTTGCTCAGCAAAGGAAGAGAAGCCTTGCAGCCCGCAGCCTCCAGGGTGGCCCTGGCAATTCATACCGTGCGCACTGAATTCATAACCCCTCGCATCCGGATCGGGGGCTGAGGAACAAACGCCCTCATTCATGGCCATTTTATTGGTTCATTACACTTCCACATTTACTTCGCATTAACAGTGCATGAAATTAAAACATATGGATCCACAAAAACACCTGCCTTCGTGAACCGGCTCCCACCATTAATTACGGCTCCTGAGGATCCTGCCACACACTTCATGTTATTACGTCTTTTGTCATTTTAATTACATTTTAATCAAAGCTTTTACATGGCCTGTCTTAAGACTTTCAATGTAATTATGAGCATTAACAATACTCTGTTCTTTGTTACTTTGCGGAGTCCTTCCTGGCCATTTATCTTTAAATGTAAGTATTTATATTAAATTTACACTTCACGGTCCTGGATTTTAAGTCATCATTAACTGAAGTATAAACCTTTCACTTTCCTCCTGCTTGCTATTGCAGAACTTGAGTAAAACTAGAATCAAATAAGGATGTGAGCTATATCTTTTTTTGTGTGTTTGTTTTTTAAACAGTAGCAAAGGAGCCTTTTTCTGCATTTCTATTTCTGGTTTTATTTCTGAAAATTATAGAATGTTTAGTTAAATCTGGATATTGTTTAATTTTCTAATTTTATATGAATTTGAGCTCTGGATTTAAAATTATGTTTTATGAATCGCTATGATTTAGCTTTTCAAGTATCTCACATTCATTCTCAAAGTTGCTTGTCAGTGAAACTGCCGTAATTTTTACAAATCAATGGTTTGACTTCAGATGGAAGTCAACACGAGCCTTCCCCTCTCCCATTTTGCCCATGGCACAAGCACACGGCTCGGTGCCAAGGCCAGTTCGGAAGATCGCCGCTGGAGAGGGCTGCACAGGGGCTCACCGAGCAAGGTCTTTACAGGGGGTACGCGCACTCCACGGTTACGCCCACAGCAGAAATGGCTGATCAAAGGCATCCTCATGCTTTTAACTGGACACTCAGCCCAGAGCTGCTCAGCTGACAATTTATACGGCCACTTGAGTCTTTCAAAATGCAGTCTGTTATGCTAACTGCTGAACGTGACATTCTTTGGACGTCAAAGACGCATTACCTCGCAGCACCCAGGCCCAGGAATCTACAGGACCACGTGGTGCATCCGATCAGAACTGGATGAAGGGAATGTCACTGCTCTGAAGAAAACAAGCTGGCCAAGGAGCAGCGTGCTATGAACTCAGACTGGAACATGTTAGTATCAACTGGCTGCATTCAACAGTGCAAAGAGCTGAGTAGAGACATCGTGCATTTCTGATTCTGTTCTTGTACTTTCTACAAGAGCCCCATCACACAGAAACATTTCCTGCTAGACAGGAGCACACTGCCACTTGAACTCTTAGAGCAGAGCTCTGCAAAACCTGGATCCTGAAGGGGAACAACTCTTACCCTGAAGCCGCTTCTTAGCTCCAGTGGCCACCTGGCCTTTCCCTTGAGACGGACTCAAGGCAAGGCATGAATTTCCTGATCTGTGGGATTAGTCACACCACTTCCTGCAGAGGGGCCAAGTAAGGCCCTCCTCCCAAAACAATTCACTGTAAGAGGCTGAGCTACCAAACTGGCTCACAAACCTAGACTGGAAGGTTGGAAGGCTGTTGTGCCCAAAGCCCCCAGACACTGCAGTGACCTCCCCCACACACACACTCACGCATCTTTATGCTCCTTGCATTTGGTGGTGGTCTATGCATGAAGTCGTTCATCTCATTTGCTTCTAGATTCAAAAAGCCCTGGAACTGGTAAGGCTAGTAGCTCTGAGTTTCACATCCATTTCAGAGACAAATGCTATGAGAAGCTGATGGCTCAGAAAGCTTCTCAGCCTGTCTTCCAAGCTCAGCACCTGGAATGACCTACAGACAGAGCTGGCTTTGGCCCTCAGCTGTGAAACTCCCTGCATCTCTGAATGACGTTTGCTGCACTCGGCGGCCAACACCAAGCCTTCAGGTGGGAGGTTTTATTATGTTTTACAACCATGAAAACACAGGAAGGTGGCTACTACAGCAGACATTGCACATAGAGGAATCGGCTGAGCTGCCCAACCCCACCCTTGCAGCCTCCTTCCACACGTCTCTCAGAGAATGTTCCTGGTGTCCTTCCCTTGCAGATGCAAGAATGTTGAAAGTAGACGTTGAAAGTAGCAGGAATACCGGGGCGAAATGGAAGCAGAAGAAGGATAACTTTGAGAAACAACTGATGATAAACACACTACGGAAAACCTTTTCTATCGTGTTACGATGTCAGAATCAGGGTGGAAGAGCGTGCCTGGGGCTCAGCGTCCGTCCTCCCAGGACACTAGTCATACGGGGCCTTCGGTGATCCCCTCCAGAGGTAAGCTGGGCGCGCTGTCGGCAGTGGGCCTCTCCTCTTTCTTCAGCGAGGTCGGGACTCGCAGACTGACGTACGGTTTATGGCAAGCTGTGTTGGCCAGCGGCGGGTAGTGCTGTCTGTAGCAGATGTATGCAAAAATGAGGCCAATGACTCCGCCCACAAAGGAATCTAGGCAGGAAACAGCAGAACGGGAGACACGGTTACTAGTCATTCAAATGTGGCCAGTTACGTTTCCCAGAAAGCACTTTTCCCACCTGTTCCAGGAACTTGTTTGCTTACAAAACCCCTGAAAGACTAAAAAAAACAGAAACAATGCTGGAGGTATAAATCCTGGTAGCTTCTGCAAACTGTCGTCATGTCTAGCATTTAAACATTAAAAAAATGAGTACTTGATTCTCTCTTCCCTTTATTTCTTTAACTCACATCTGAGCATCGCATCAACTTGGATTTGTATTCCTGATTTTTAAAATCAATTCTAAATTCTGGAAGAATTCAAGCCATCTCTACAGGATCTAAATATCCTCGGGGCCATAATTTCTCTTTAGCAAGTTCCGTCCAGAGTCCTGCAATATAGCTGGTGCGCCGCAGAAAGCCAGCGGGCATGCTGGTCTCCGCCTCGCGGTAAAGTGGTTCCTCACGAATGAAATAAACCTTCTGAGTCACGAAGTGAATAAAGCATTTTACAATATGCCTGTGCTGGCAAACTCAGCAGACCTCTGGCGGGAGAGGCCCAGTCCCTCCAATGAGCTACAGCTCTCACCAGCTGGGGTGCAAGAAGGGGGCAGATGAGGCAGGAGGGTGTGTCTGCAGGGGAGACAGGTCTGCCACCCGGGGGCAACCCTTGCCAAAGAGCGCGTTCAGCTGGTGCCCAATAGAGACCCCATGAAAGCAGCCCACCCAACAGCCCTCAGTGTGTATGTGTGTGCACTTTAAACCGTGTCTATGGATTATGCTTGCCAAAAAGGTCCTCCTCTAACAAAAGAAATTTGGAACTGTTCCGGGTGCTGCATGCCATTCTCCATTGTGGGGTTTCTGCTTTCACATTTATCATCTTGTCGAATCGCACAAACTTCCTACGGGCAGGTCACATCAGCCCAATTTTCCCCAGAAGAATTGGGCTTGAACCCTGGTGTCCTGATCCCGTAGCTGTGATGGTCCACGGTGCTGTGCTGGCTCATTCCAGGCTTCACAACCACATGACGCTCTGAGGTTCCAGCCTTCAGAGCGCAGCAGGCCCATGGGGTGAAGGGTGTGTCTGCCTGGGTGCAGGTGAGGCGCAAGGGTTTGCCTCAGCGATCGGTGCTCAGGGTGGTGAGTTTCCCAACACTTCCCAATAAGCAACGCACTGTGTAGACACTTCGGTTTAATCACAAGCTAATTCTCCTGTGTCTCCTGTAGGTGAAATTGTGAGTGGCTGTCAAGGAAATGTATCCTTCAAGAAAACAAACTGCTCAGTGTTTAGACAGGTGCGTCATGCTTGTCAGTTGGTTTGTGATTCTTGCTATCCAGGCTCAATCTAGATCTACCAGAATAATTTGTGAGGACGGGGACAAAATTTTTGTATTTCAATATCTTTTACAGGATTGGATCTACCTTCAGCATTTCTAGTAGTAAAACATAAAAAGTTCTATAATAAATAGCTTTCGGTTCTTTTAAATAAATGTAGTAATTTAGTGCATGTAATGTTATTGATCTACAATAGCAAAACTGGTAAGAAAGTATAAATAAAAGCAAAGCTCCTTTATTGTGGACATTTCTGTGATGGCAGCATGAATCTTGAGTGCGTGCAGACTCTGCCGTCTGGAATCTGGACACAGCAGCTAGTGACGCTCTTTCAAGGGCAAATATTAATAGATTAGGCCACTGTCCTGCTTGGTTGAATCCTTCCCACTGCTCTTGGAGAACAACCAAGCGCCTGTGTCATTCAAGGCTGCATTCTTGGCCCTGCCGGCCATCCCAGCCATCTCGACCATCTCCCCCTCCTCATTCCACCAAAGCACGGTCTTCCTTTCTATTCCTCAAATACACCTGCTTCTTCCCCTTTTGGAGCTCCGCATGTCAGTTCCGATCTTGCATTCCTGGGAATCCCTTTTCCTCAACCCTTTCCCAATCAACTTCTATTATATTTCAGAGCTCAACTGAACAAGATTAGACCAAGTCTCCCAGATATACACTTTGATAGGGCTCTCCCACTCCCTGTGCAATCAGAGTGGCAGATAATGACAAAGCAACTGGTTCAGGTTTAATGCTAGACTCAAAACTATGAGGGCTGGCTGTGGATTCCCTCAACACCTCGACCAATGCCTTGCTCACAGCAGAATTAAGTCTGTTGAAGGAAATGGATGCACAGTAACTCAGGGCTAGATTCAGTTGCCGTCCTGTGTGTCCTTGGGGGAACTGTTTCCCCCCCTACCCCAGTCCTGTCCTTTGCCTCATCAGAAACACAGGAGCATTCAACAAGTGCACGGTAAGTGGGAAGCCTTCCGGTAGGAGTGTTTCAGGGATTTGATTCCTTGCATCACCCTACTGAAGCCATGTGTTGAGAATATTTGGAAACCCTGCCAAGGCACATCTAGAAAATAGGCCATTTCCATGGTTGGGATAAAACATCACTTAGAAACAAAGGTCATTCTAACTGGTCAAAGGGAGACACTGAATAGTAGTCACTGCTCCTTCTCCAAGGGAGCACAAATCTAAATCACTGATGGACGTGTGTGACTGCACGGCCACCACCTGGAAGGAAGGTGAGGAATACGTATTAATGTCTGCTCAGACTGGTGAGCATCCACCCCGGTCGGAGTGGAGGAGAGGATGGTTTAGAGACAGCAGTGAAACCAGGATGCCACGGTCTTCAGGCAGCAGACCCATCCTGACCCACTCACAAGACCAGAACTGGACGTGCACACGTGCCTGGGGCCATGGTAAGGTAACCAGCAGCTGCCCTCACCCCTCACCCCGGAACCACAAGTGCTGAAGAATCCTCAGGCTAAGACACTGCATCGTCACCCCTATCCCCAGGGCAAGTCACTTCATCTTTCTGAGCCTCAGTTTCCCTGTGTCTCAAATGTAGTTGTCAACATTCACCTGCTGAGATGTAATGATAATTCAGTAATTTATTACTTCTAAAGATTCTATCGTACAGCATGTCAAAATAAGACCTGAACACAATATCCATCACTCCTATTCATATACTGTTCCTCTCATATCCCACTCCAGGACTGCTGGGGGCTCTCTCCATCCCCTTCCTTCTCATACAGCAACTCAGCAGCCTACAGTTCTCACCTCTTTAGCACGGCCATATGTCCATAGCATTTTAAATAAAGTTTTAATGAACTTAAAAAACATTTGTCACTCAAGAAATTGTAAAGCAACGTGTACCATGAGTTCTGGAATGGGGCCGCAATGAATAATTAACATGATTAAGTGAAGTTGCTCAAATGAAGAATCTCTTCACTTAGCCTGTGGCCACCAGCCTATAAAACGTGCCAGGGTCTTTTCTAGTTCAAGGTCTTAGAGTTGCACTATTGTTTTGTTTTTCCTCTCACCCAAGGAAACAGCCCCATGCGGTGTTATTTTTATTAGCATCTAAAATGATCCACAACGTCTGCGTTTCAGCCATTGACTATTGGACAGACCAAAGAGCAAAACTTACAAATAATACCACTCAACACCCTATTTTCTGTAACACGGTACTTCTTTAGGTGGGTCATGGACCAAAAGACATCAAACCATTCTCCCTGCATTTCCCAGCCTCACTGATGTGGTAGCATGCATGGAAATAGTGACTGCTGCCAATTCTGTCTTCTCATTTAAGGGAATGAGTGCGAAGTGATATCACGGGAGTGATCAGAAGTAACAAGCGCAGTGAAAAGTCTACCCAAGCCACCTTCTCAGCAAAGTCATTTCAGGGCTTTGTATATCACCAAGGTGGTGACCGAGATCCCCAAAATAACTTACTGCATGAAGGAGCTTGTCACCAATTGCCTCAAGTGGGCTATTGCTCTTGTGATAAAATCACATTCAGATCCTGTTAACAAAAAAGCAGGCAGGGGACAAATAGGCCTTTGCTGGGGAAAAATCCACTTGAAATTGACTTTGCCCCAAATATGGCAGCATACAACTGGTGGTCTTAAAAGGGAAATAAATGGATCTCAGTGTCCCTGGAATACTTAGCAATGATGTCATTCATTTAACACGTGTGACTTCCATGTGTATCAGGTATCTGGCATGTTGGCCAGGCCCAGGGCATGAGACAAGCCCCTACCATCCCAGAGGTTACAGTTCTAAGGGGCGGGACAGACACCCCACAATGACAGCTTTACTGGTGAGCTGCAGCCGTGATGAGCACCACAGGGAGAAATGCAGGGGTCTGTGAGGTTGCCCAGCAGAGGGACCTGGGCTAGCCTGGACCAGGGTTTGCTGACATGACCCTCAGGCTAGACCTGAAGGATGGGCCAGACGTGACCAGGGGAAGTGGAGGGTGGAAGCGAGGAGGGCGCCGCAGTCTCCCAGGCAGAGAGAAAGGTCTGTGCAAAGGTGCCAAGGAAGGAAGGGGCTCAGCAAAGCTGAGAAACTGAAGGGAGGCCCATCTTTTAAGAGAGGGGTGGTGTCTCTGTAAGATGGCAGGACATACACTGACCAGTCATCTGGTGTGGGCCAGGGCAGAATGTTTTCCACATCCCTCTGGGACTCTGTGGAACCCTCGGCATGGATCAGGGCCCAGTCCCTCTCTGGGCTACCACCTGTGCACCTTGTGGCCTCACACCTGCCACTGGTGTTGTATCCCATGCCCAAGCCTAGCATCCCCACTAGATGGCGATGTCTAGGGCCTTGCACTGCCTCATACATATTCATTTCCCAGAGCTCAGCAGACTTTCTATTCAGCAAATGTTTGGTGACCTGACATGAGCTGAACAACGTCTACAAGATGCGCTAAAGAATCAACACCACCAGCCACAAAGGGCCACCTGTATGGTATGGTTCCATTTGTGTGCAATGTCCAGAATAGGAGAACCCACAGGGACAGAAAGCAGATCAGTGGTTGCCAGGGCCTGGGGGAGGGGGAATGAGGAGCGACTGCTAACAGATACGGGTTTCCTTTGGGGGGATGAAAATGTTCTGGAATTACATAGTGATCGTGGTTGCCCAACTCCGAATATATAAAAACTATGGAGTTGTACACTTTAAAGTGAAAATTTTATAGTTGAAAATTGTAAAGAAACCTGTTCTTTCTTTAAAAAAAAAAAAAAGGGAGGGACCAACAGCAGATGAGCTCCCTTGGAAGTGGAAAGAGTGACTCTGACCCAGGCAACCCGGGTTGAATCCTTACCTATGAAATGGGCACAATTTCATAGGTCAAAGGACAGGAAAGGGCCTCAGGAGGTCTTGCATACCAAGGTACCGGGTTGTGCTCATCTGCTCTGGCACAAATAAGCAGAAAGGCTTCCGAGGAGGTGCTACGAAATCCCCTAGAGGAAAGCATCCCTCACTGTCACCATAGCAACCTCCAAGTTCACCCAGCTGGCTTGACCTGGGACCTTATATCCCTTGGGCTCCATGACCCCAGATACTAGGGCAGAAATCAGCTCTGGCAAACTCAACAACTCCAAGATTTTTTTTGTTCTTTTTATCCTTTCCAGTGATTCCACTACTATTGAAGCCTCCTGTTTTAGTGGCTTTGGATTTCTATGAAGGAACTTACACAGCAGAAAGATGCATAACCTTCCTGGCACACTGTATTCTGGAAGGGCAACGGCCATGTCTGTTTTACTCAATACCGCGCCTCCAGCATTCATGTCTCTTAGCACACAGGCACAAGGGACATGAATGAATGACTAGTTAAAGTGTGGTTTTTTTGGTTTAATTTTAAAAGGAAAGAACTTGCAGAGAATAAGGTTAATTATAGTAAGATTAGTGTAAAGAAAAAGGATACTTAGTAAGAAAGAAACATGGTTTAGTCAAAATCATTCATGCATTCAGCGCCTATTTATGAAGCACTGTTATGAGTTGAATTGTGTTCTTTCAAAAGACATGGTGAAGTCCTAATCCCTAGGACCTCAGAATGTGACCTTATTTGAAAACAGGGTTTTACACAAGTAATCAAATTAAAATGAGGTGATCAGGGTGGGCCCACATCCAATATGACTGACGCCCTCACAAAAAGGAGAAATTTGGACACAGAGACTGACACCCATAGAGGGAAGATGATATGAACACACAGGACAACGCCGTGGGGAGATGGGGGCAGAGACCGGAATGATGCTGCCACAAGCCAAGGAGCATCTGGGGCTACGAGAAGCTGGAAGAAAAGGAAGGCTCCTTCCCTTACAGGTTTCGGAGGGAGAGTTGGTTTCAAACTTCCAGCCCCCAGAACTGTGAGACAATATGTTTCTATTGTTCTGAGCCACCTAGTTTTTGGTACTTTGCTATGGCAGCCTTAGGAAACTAACACAATTACCTACTATGTGCCATGCCAACAAAAGAAACCAAAATCTCTGCCTACATGGAGAGTATAGTCTAGTGCGGGGGCAAGCAAACTCTGTGAACCTATTCATTTACAAACCGCTCTAGCTGCTTTCAGGTATTACAGGCACACTGAGTAGTTGCAACAGAGATCACATGGCCACATAAAGCCTCAGATATTTACTATCTGATCCTTTAGAAAGTTTACAGACCCCTGCTCTAGTGGGTGGGGACAGACAGTAATCAATGGTAATAAATTACTTAGTTTGTTAGAAGGCAGCAAATGAGTAGGTAGGGGGAAGACCAAGAAGGTGACACCTAAACCAAGATTAGGAGGGGGAGAGGACAAGCCATGCCCACCCTTGGAGAAGAGCATTCCAGGCACAAGGAGGAGCTCGTGCAAAGGCCCTGAGGTAGGATGAGCCTGGCCTGTTCAAAGAGCAGCAAGAAGTCCATGCGTTGGGGTAGCATGAACAAAGGAGGACAAGTAGCTTGCAACTAACATCAAAGAGGCACTCAGGGACCAGATGTGGTGGGCCACTGCAGGATGCGGGCTTTGATGCTAAGAGAAATGGGGAACTACTGGAGGATTTTTGCAAGAGCAACTGATGTGCTCACTCACAGCTCTAAAAGTGTGAGGAATAAAGGAAGAGGGAGGAAGACTGGTTCAGAGGCTTCTGCAATAATCCGAGCCATGGAGGATGATCGCTGGGCCAAGGTGGGGAGGGCGGATGGAGGGTGACTTGGGGGCTGCAAGCTGCTCACGCCCTCCTGGGCACCAACACAGAGGTGGGTGGACCCATATGGGCAGTCAAGGCTCAGAGGTTCCCAGACAGAGCAGAGTTTGGCAGCTGATGATGAACGTGACCACCTGCCCTGCCACACAGAGCATCCGACTGCGGAGGGAAAGCGAGGTGAGATCAGTTCACATGGGATCCACGATATCAAGGGAGAATCTGCATTTTTATTCTACCCGAGGCTGGTGGGGTTTTGGCACGAACAATAATATAATTCCAAGGGCTCCTAAGTTGCTTCATTTAGAAAATCTAGAGATTGCTTCTGATAGCCCAAGGGAGGTCTGGTTAATAGTGTGTGTCCCTCAGCCGTGTGTGTGTTTGTGTGTGTGTGTGTGTGTGTGTGTGTGTGTGAGAGAGAGAGAGAGAGAGAGAGAAAGAGAGAGAGAGAGAGAGAGAGAAAGAGAGAGAGAGAGAGAGGGAGAGAGACACAGAGATGGGGGGGAGAAGAACTCGAGACAGAGCTGGGCACTGTCAAATCTTGTCAGGCTTTGAAGAAAGGGTTTCTCCAGAGGGAACGGCCTCTGCCTGGCGATTCTGAGACTCGAATCTTTTGTGGCACATGCAAAAGTCCAGCCCCCAAAACACCAGCACGTGCAGCGTGGATAATCTCCTGCAGTCTGGTAACTATTATACATGTAAGTTCATTTCAAATCACAGGCCTGTCACGGCCCCTCGGGCAATGACAGCCATCCTGAACATTCCAGCCCAGTCAGACGGGGTGTGTGGCTGACGGACAGGGACGCTTTCCAGCCTCGGCACGGGTGGGAACAGATGCCCATTTCTTTCCTCGAGACCTGTGTTTCTAGATTACATCCAGACGGAGATGCTCTTTCTTAAAACGAAACACTACCCAGGCGCCCAAGGCTGCTTAAAACGACCCTCAATTAGAGAAACCAGTGTTGGCTAACAGGTCACCCCCAAATCTGAAGTCACACGAGGAGGGCACGAATCCAGATGCAGGCATGTGAGGGACAGAGGGAGCCTGTTGTTATGTCCAGAGACGCAGCAAACAGCACGTTCCTGCCACTCCCAGCCACGACTCTCCACTGACCAGACACCAGAAACGCACAGGAGTATGCACAGAGGTAGAAGTTAGTTTCGTGACACACTCTGTTTTTTTCTCTAGCATGGGAATTCCACAAGTTTTAGCGCCTAAAACACATGGTTAATCACAAAAATGTGCCTCTTTGTGAGGCACTGATCTTTGCAGTTAGTATCACCTGTGAAATGCCCCAGCTTCCAGCTGACCTGAAAGCCAGCGTGTCACAGCGACATGGGAACATCAGCCACATAGAGCTTTAGTATCGATCCGGCTGGTATTTCGTGGGGAAGTTCTGTTCAGTGTTTCCGGTGTCCCTCCCTATGCCACGGCCTGTGGCTCTATATTTTCCTCATTTAATCAAACAGCAGACTTGAGGATTTGGAGTGGGCTGGGGAGGCAGAAAAGGCCAAGGGTGTCAGTAACAGAAAAGGACCATGATCGTGGACAGTGAGCCACTGGAGACTGCGGGCTATTTACGGGTTATGAATGTGTAATTGAGTAACGGGATGTATTTCCACACTGGGCACAGTTGCTTCTATCAAAGTTGAAATGGAGTCATAAAACCTCATAACACACTGTAATGAGAGGGACTTGAGTTTTGCTGATGCCTCTGGGCTTGCGTGTGAATTCCCATCACGATGGACCACGGCCCCCACCCGCGGTCCTGGGCGGCTCAGTTCACAAAAGAAAAACAAGTTATTTATCTTAATCAGGCGTCCTGCCTCCAACATCCACCTACACAGCTGAAGACCTCGCGGTCCATCCCTCATCCAAGCCGGAAACCTTTGCAGCCTCCATGATTCCTTAATAAAATTTCCCACTCCCCAGAACGTTGCTGCTTCTTAACCACATAACAAGGGAAAGAAAGATAGAGCCGAGGTATGACGCAGAACAGGGATTCTCCGCCTTGGCAGCATTGACACTGGGGCTGGATAACTCCTTGTGGCGCAGGGGCGGCCTTGTGCGTCGTAGGATGTTCAGCTGCGTCCCTGGCCTCTCGCTCTCTGCCTGGTAGATGCAAGTGGCATCCACCCCCGTGCCCCGCAAGTTGTGACAACCAAAAAGACAGTCTCCAGACATTGCTAAATACCCCCTGGGAGGTACAGACAACCTCTTTACCCACCTAGTTGAGCACAACTGGTGCAGACAGTGATGGCCTCATGAAGGGGTACTCAGGTAGACTGAGCCCGACTCAGAGCCCATTAGAGGATCCAAGGGAAGGCCTACTCCTCTCCTGGCTGGACAGAGAATGGCAGAGCTGAACTGGTACTTGGGCCATCCCAATGACCTGGACCAGCTGATGCACACTCGCTTTTGGCTGCAGAAGTCTACCATGACACGGCTTTAGTTTGATCTCCAAATATGGCTCTAAACACCACTGAACATACATTCTCTTGCTTTTCTTTCCTATCAGCCCACAGAGCATTAACATTCTCCCTACGCTGCTCAACTTCCTTTCTGTGCCTGGTAGGATGGTTCTGCAGCTTCACTTGCCAGCAGGCCGTGAGCACACCACCAGCTGCATCTTGAATCCACCATCCCCTCAAGCCAAGAGCTGTGGTTCTGCATTCTTTCTCCATGGCCACATTACACAGCCACCGCTAGGGAATGAGTGACACAGCAGGTTGGGGCCAGCAAGTGCTTAAGAGAGGCCAACCTCACGTCTTAGGTTTGCAGTACAAGATCACTATGAAAAGGCTCTTACCAGCTTCCAAGATAAAGGAAACGTTTATTCAATTCTGAAACCCTCCATCATTCCCCAAATCCAAAGTGGCTGAATAAAAGTGAAAACCCAGCATTCATAGCTTACAGATCCTGTTTCAAAAATATGTCTGCCTCCAATCAGTTGTTTGGGAAACACAACACATCCTTCCTTTAAAAGGACACAGTAAGCAACAACGATACCAATCTGCAT
Source organism: Propithecus coquereli (assembly GCF_000956105.1). Classification (NCBI taxonomy): domain Eukaryota; kingdom Metazoa; phylum Chordata; class Mammalia; order Primates; family Indriidae; genus Propithecus; species Propithecus coquereli. Next base: position 3,556,440 of record NW_012142634.1, read on the forward strand.
TTGTGTAGGACATTTCCATTCACAAAGTACATTAGAGCCTTTATTTCATTCAATCTATGAAACAGTTCTGGGAAACATCGGGGGATCATTGTTCCCGTGCTCAGAGAAGAAACTGTGGCTCACAGGGCACAAATGAGAATCCGGCCATCAAAGGCTGTTTGGAGCATAACATTCCTCATGGGGAAACGTCCTAACCGTATGGGCAACGGTGATTCTATAAGAAAATGGTCCCATTTCCCTGGGTGCACTACACATGCCCTTGCTGCTGTGGGCTCAGCGACTCTCTCAGTCCTTCCCTCTCAGGATGTGGCTTCATATTATCCAGAACTCCATCCAAGCCATTGGTAAAAACAGAGCAAGGGAGGGCTCAGGCCCAGCCCCCACCAGAAAGGCCTCAGACCTTGGTCAGCACTCAGTGCTTCCTGCACCCCCCTGTCCAAACCCTGCATCAGCATCTCCCCTGCACCCTCACCCTCCAGTCCAAAGCCCTGCTGGGGCACAGGACATAGAGCAGGAACTCCAGGAGAGGGCAGGGCGGGGGCGGGGCAGTGCTGTGGGGAGCAAGAGGCCCCAGGGAAGATGGGGCAGAGCGAGGAGCACCCCTCACCTCCAGCCTCACCTCGCCACCACTGTACAAACCCCTGGAAGAGGCAAGAAGAGGGCGGTCCCACGAGGCAGCTGGCTGCAAAGACAGAAAGAGGCAGGAGGGGACTGTGACAAGAGGACAGGAAGAGGGGGTCTGGGTCACAAATGACAGCGGAAAGGCACTCGCCCAGGGCAGCTAGATCTAGGCACATTTAATTTGCTTTGCTTATTTAAAGTTGATGCACACAGTGAAGCTCTTCACCAGCACTCCTGGGACTTCACCAGCAATGGCAGGCTTCCTTGTTGGTCTTGAAGATTCCTGGCTACCGCCCCAGAACCACCCCCAGGGAGTCCAATTCCTAGCTCCGGGTGTCCTGATCAAGGTGATCTGAAGATTGCCCTCGGGAAACCCTGCCCTAGACCCTGCTGTTCCCGGAGGCCACAGGTCCTGTGGGCATCACCTGTCTCTATTCCCTGCTTGCTGCTGCAGGTAGTGGCTGTCTTTCAGGCAGACTGTGAGCTGCGGTTTATCTGCAGAGGGACATGGCATGGTTCACTTATATTCCAGGAACCAGTTCCTCCCTTGTTTTGTGTTATTTTGATTTTTAACAAACATCCCAGGAGTGATACGTGTAGGTAAGCCTCGCCTTATTCTTGCAGCTGCAGCTCGGAATGTTGCTGTAATCAATCTGTGGCTGGACACACCTTTTGGAAGAGCATCCGTGGTGAGAAATATGTCCCTGTAGCCTGGATTTGATATGTGAAAGGAGCCAAAAGCTGCGTGGCATCAAGTCTGAGGAAGGAGGGAAGTGATCCAGCCGGAAAATCACATTTGGGTCTGAGGCCAAGGGTGACACTAAGCCCAAGGGCCTGACACCTGGCAGGACTCAAGCAAAGTCTCCTGAAACGTGAGGGAGGAAGAGCTCCACTTCTATCTCCAGGAAGGGCAGCATGAAGGCCAGAGCTCACCTACTCTGGTTTCTGACGATCGGAACTTGCTCCCCACCACCCCTGCCCCTATCAGCACATTCCTATGTGTGTCCCTGGTCGAGAGGGGTGGACCACCTCGAGGCCTGGGCAGGGACTCACCTTGCCAGTGATGCTTGTAGTCGCACATGCGGGACAGAGCGATCATCATGGCGCAGTACAAGGGCAGGATGGCGGCGCAGAGCCGCCAGCTCTTCCCCCGCCCACTCTCGGTGAAGCAGTGCAGCTTGCCCGCCAAGTAGAACGTCGTGAAGCCAAGGCCCGAAAAGGCAACTGCCAAAGAGAAACAGCAGGTGTTACTCTAGCAGGTGGTGAGTGGCAGGGACTCAGGGTGTCCTGGGTGTCCTGTCTACCATCCCGCACACCCCCGAGGCCAAGCCCAGGTTGGCACCAGACACCATCGAGGCAATCTGTGCTCCTGCTAGAACCATGCTGGTACGAACCTTTGAACGATGAGAATGATCTTCCAGACTCGCACGTGAGCAAAACCTCTTCTATTTCACTCATTCAACAATGATTGAATGGGATCTACTTTGTGCTAGACAGGCAGCATGCCAGGTGTGGGGTGAAAGAACGCTCTTGCTAACAAGCTAAGAAGAAAAATAAATTTCTAACTGACAGCCCCTTAGAATAACATGAACTGTGTCCCTGAGGTTAGTCACACAAATATCTCTTTTACAGAGGTATTTACCTAGCAATTAAAAGAAACTGAACAAACAAAAAAAGGTGCAAATCTTCATTAACATTCACCAGAACGGGTCGATTCATATTCCAAAAGGGAAAAGAGTTTCCAGGAGGGGGAAAAAACAATAGACTATCTGACAGACTGTCATCAAAAATTCACTGCCTGTAAAAAGGTTTTTCTGAATATTGTTTAAATAGCCTTAAAGAAGTTCCTGAGCAGACAGTAGGAGTGCAAACTCCCCACGCTTCCTCAAGAAGAGACAGTACCAGATGCCTCCCACCATGGAGAGGAAAGAAGAAAGTAATTTCTGTTATCAGTTCACCATGTGAAAAACAGAAGGAGCCAACACAGCAGTTTCTCGGCTGTCTTCTGCTAATGGGGCTACGGTCACAAACCCCCCACCCCCACCTGTCCTAATAGTCAGAGCCATTTGGCCTCAGGGCGGCGCCTCTCTATTTTCCGGCACTGTGACCTCTCTATCTCCTCGGAGAGCGAGTAAATAAACTTTGTGCTTCTTTCTATCCTAAACTCTATCTGAAAATTCCTTCTCACCCACATACAGACTTCACACCCTAACACGGGGAATAAAGATGCATCGGATACTATCTCTGGCACCAAGAGGCTCGCTGTCTAGCTGAGGGACATGACCGTGCTCATAGGTAATATTTACACATGTGTTACATTCTATAAGACTAAAAGTGCATGTAGAATAAAAGATTGTGAGAACTGCTTATATTTGAAGGGCGTGGGAAAGTAAACAGGGCTAGGATGAGCCCCAGATTCTGGGCTTGGGAGACAGAAGTACAATGATGCCGCTTGCTGAGATGGGACCAGCGACTAAGGTGGAGGAGTGGGTCTGACGGAGGCACGAGGGATGGCAAACACCTTGTTTTCTCACAGAAATGATGGTGACTGTTTCTTTGGAATTGCAAAGAAAACTCCTGGCTGTGCTAAATCCATTGTCTAAAGTATGGAAGGTGGGTATAGCATATATAATCCCCAAATGTTTTACCCAATCAGCTTTAAAACACAGTTGGGGCCGGGCGTGGTGGCTCACGCCTGTAATCCCAGCACTCTGGGAGGCCGAGGTGGGGGGATCACTTGAGCTCAGGAGTTCGAGACCAGCCTGAGCAAGAGCGAGACCCCATCTTTATTAAAAATAGAAAGAAATTAGCCGAACAACTAAAACGTACATAGAAAAAATTAGCCGGGCATGGTGGCACATGCCTGTAGTCCCAACCACTTGGGAGGCTGAGGCAGGAGGATTGCTTGAGCCCAGGAATTTAAGATTGCTGTCAGGTAGGCTGATGCTACAGCACTCTAGCCCAGGCAACAGAGCGTGCACATTTGGAACTCAGTGAGATTTAAGGTGGGTTTTCTGTGGGCTTAGAGCAATGGTCCTCAACTCTGGCTACTCGGGGAGTCACCTTTAATACCTGGGAAACTTTAAACAATACTGGTAGCCAGGTCTCACTGACAGTCATTCTACAGTGTCTGGAGTGGGACCTGGCACGTGTGTACATGTACACACGTGTGTGCACATATGTGTGTGTATGTGTGTGTGTGTGAACTTCCCAAGTGACTCTAATGGCAGCCACGACTGAGCTTAGAGGCTTTTGTTGAAGGCAGATGCTAAAGCTCCCACTTTCTCTGGACACCAGTTGAATCAAAACTTTCCTCTTGATTAGAACATGCTCCCCAGGGGGCTGAGCTCCTAGGTAACCAGCCCACACACTGACTTGGTAAAACAGGTCTTATAAATACCCTAGATGCCAGTACATCAGCAACCTTAAGAGACTGCACAAAGCCCGAGCTGCAGCCCGTGCAACACGCGGAATCGGTTACAAATGCAGATTCTCGGGCCCAGCCTGGACCTACTGAATTAGAGTCTGCATTCCACAAAGTGATCTGTGTGCACACTGCAGTCTGAGAAGCCCTAGTCTAAAACGCATCCATCGTCTCTAACAGAAATCTCAAAGAGTCTACCTTAAGGAAATAATACAAAATATGAGGGAAATCTAGATGTTCTGCTCAGTTATTTATAATTATGGAAAAACTGAAAGCGAGCAGCACAGAGGCATAGATTAGCAAACTGTGGCATTTCCATTCAATGCCCTATAATGCAACCATGAAAACTACTGTGATCATATAGCAGCATGGACAATACTTAAGACACAATTAAGTGAATAAAGCAGGACCCTAAATTGTAGGTTCAAGGTAATTATGGCTAGAGGACAAAACAACGAACAACCCGTAGCTTTTCCAAATTATCTCTGAAATAATATGCCTTCTCCAAAGGGATCTCAGTTATGAACACAAACTTAAACCCAAGTAGAATTTTTTCAGAAACCAGATTAAATAAAGTTACTGTTTTTTTTTCTTTTTTAAAGTGAATATTAAACCAGGTTTATCCCAGGTATAAAAATGAAGCAAAAGTACGGAAATGCAAGGGTGAGTGGTGTGTGCACTGAAACACTTCTGAAAAACAATTAGCACTCAAACAGCAAAGCAGCACCAACGTATATGAAGCATTCTGCTTAAAGTAAGAATATGTGAGAAACTGCACTGCCCAGCCCTGCTCTAGATGCTGTGACGGAAGGGTATTAAGTGATTTACATGGTGTTCCAAAGCGGCCCCATTTGGCCACCATCCTAGCAAGCGCAACAGCTTCTTAATTTCCATCCTCATCCACTTCGCTCTGTTCCTTCTATTCATTTGCATTCTCCCAAGAGGTATCCTGATTAGGGAGGCAGGCTAGAGAGCTGGCTCCCATTGGTACTGGCCCCATCCTGGGCTCCTGCAGCAGGAATAATGGACTTTATTAAAATCAGATGGCTTAGCAAGTCTATCCGCCTAATTACGCTAAGTGTGGGAAGCACAAAAGAACTGCCCTGGGGCTTTGGAGGGTTATGGATGAAAGTCTCCAAGATTTGACTGAGAGGAGAGGCAGCCCTGGGTGTTGCCAAATTGGCATCTCTCAGGGAAAGAAACAGACAAAAAAAAAGTCAATGAACATAGGGTAGAGGCTGAGCAGAAATTTTTTGTGTCCCCATAACAAAATGACTTGGAGACTTTAAGACAGATGAGTCATAGGCTCAGCAGCCAATACCACCTGTACCTCTGGGCACCTTCAGGGCATGGAGAAGGGAAGGGGCCCTGGAAACCCTCCACTGTCAAGGCCTCGGGCAGGTGGTTCCCGGTGAGATCCTGGGCCGTCACCTGAGCTCTTCGCCTCAGGAGCCCTAAGTTGGCCAGCTTCGAACCACGGACTTTGACTCATTCTTTGGAAAGTAGGTAAAATGCGTTCTCTCCCACGCAGAGCCAGGCCCCACGCTGGGACCCCTCCAAAATGTTGAAGCCCCTTCTTTGAAAACAGGGAGGGATTCCAAGGCATTTTCAAAGGCTGACTGCAACAGCCTAGATCCCACGGGCACCTGGCAGCAGCCAGTCTTCCTTGACACACACTGTTGTGCCTTTGGATAATATTTTTAAAGCCTCGCTGTGTGCCCTTACTTTTCTAGGTGACACAATGAGGCTCTAATTTCATATGAAACCTTATGCTTGTCACTTTCTCATGGATATTTACACAGTTATTGAACCAACATAATGTCCTTTGACACAGGACTTCTGAGGTGACTCCCTCTGGCCCAGGAGACATGTCTGAGCTGTAAGAATCACTGGTCCCTTTGCACTTCTGCTTTTCCGATAATTACCCAAGTACGACTTAGACCCTACCAAGCCTAGCTGAATTAATATGATAGCATACTTTGTCTGTCGTCTCCTCCAGTGAGCTAAGGGGTTGGGGAGCAACCCATAAGCCATTCTGCTCTGAGATCCTAGGGCTCTGAACTATCAAGGCACAGATTCAAGTTCGACTGGCAAAAAAGGGAATGGGAAGGCTGCCATGCTTTCCAACTCTAGCCATCCAACAAAACATGCAGTTGAGACATTGTGGGGGTGGGGGTGGGGGGTGGGGTACACAACCTTTTATCCTGGTGTGAAACGAGTTAGATGACGTTCATTCCAAGTGAGTGTTTGTCCCTCCCTTTTAAACACAGTCCTAGCTGGAACCAAAACTGAGACATATGAGTATATGGACAGGGCATTGAACATTTTGGAAGATGGTGATTCCAAGATGGCATAAATGTATTCATGTCTTGCTAACATGACCAACAACAGAATGAGTAGAAAACTCCCAAGCTGGTGGGGTGAAAGAATACTGAGTCTGCCAGTCCTAGGGATCCAACTGGTTCATTTGCTCTCTGGAGTTTGAAACACACACACACACACACACCTTTACTACTGATGGAAGGGAGGCAGGCACAGTGCTCCGTGGGACCAGCATATGCACACACACACACACACACACACATACACACACACACACACACTTTTACTACTGATGGAAGGGAGGCAGGCACAGTGCTCCGTGGGACCAGCATATGCCCCTTGTTTCCAGAGCCTGTAGTAGGTTTTTGTGGATGGAAGCAGCTGGTTATACATATTTATATGTTGATCTGGCTGTGAAAAGCAAAGATGCTTTAAACTAGGAAGAAGATGACAGATGATGGCTGCCTCTGCCCCACCCTATTTCTGGCCCTTGAGATGCACACTTGGCTGTTGTCAATGAGAGTGACAAGCGAAGCATCACAATAAAAGGAGCCAGTGTGGGAGGTGACGCCAGGTGTGTCCTGTGAACAGGACATCTGCTTGCCTGGAGACACTGAAAAAGAATCCCTGATTCTTCTGTCCAGCCACCCTGATGAATTACCACAGGTTCATGACTCTCCCCTTGCAAAGCAAGATCTATTTCTGGAGCCAGCTTAGGTCCAATAATGTGAGTTTCCCTTCATCCCCAGTTGATTTTTAAACCAAGTGGAAAATCTCTGGACCCTAATAATTGCAAGAAATGAGCAAATTGGCACCATAAAACAAAAATCTG
>NW_012142634.1:3567343-3568683 GCF_000956105.1 Propithecus coquereli
ACCCTGGTTCCTATCTGTGTGACCTAGAGCGAGGTTCTTAACATCTGAAACGCAGCCTTGCCATGTGTAAAACGGACAGGCCAAAAGCTGTCCAACAGAGCGGCGAGGCAGAGCCTAATGGAGTGTCCACGATACGCCGGACAAATGCCTGGTACCATCAGGCCCTCGGTGAAGGTCTAATCTCATTCCCTTCCCTCTGCTTTTTCTTTGTTACGCTCTTTCTCAAAACCATGCTATCTGCCTTACGTCAATCTGAGAATGTGGAAGAGAAAACAGAGCAAATATGCATCCAGAGATAACAAGGATATGAGCTCCAGGCACCAGGACCTTGTCTGTGTGTCTGATGCCATCGTATGCCCAACATCAAGAACAGTGCCAGGCACATCACCAGTGCTCAATAAACACAACAGAACGAACAAGCTAATGACATGAAGCAGTAGGATACAGTAGGATAATGTGAACACCGGACCAGACCATGCGTACTCTTGGGGGCTCTGTGGAAACAGAGTGATGGGTATCCCTTTTCTGCCTAGCTAACTCCTACATGCTTTTCAAGTCTCAGTCTAAATGTCACTTCCTCAGGGGACCTCCCCGGCCCCACCAGTAGGTCTAACAGGCTTTTATTCTGCTTTGCACCTGCTACTCATGGCACTGACTCCCACTGTTTTTATTTATGTGATTGTCCAGAATCTGTCTCTCTTTCACTAGATTCCAAGCTCTGTAAGGGCAGAGGCTGTATCCCTGCGTCTGTACTCACTACATGCTCAATATATGTACACACTGAATGAATGGAGGAAGACCTGATGCTTAGGAAAGGTTTCACAAAAGAATAAAGTAGGGATGCAGCTAATGGAGCGGGAGAGGGGTTGGAGTCAGGCTTGGAATTGCACTGATGCCAAACAATGTATGAGATGCGGGTCACCTGGGTCCTGCACTGAATTCTTCTCTACCACGTGCTACCCTCCCGACATCTACACAGTCTCTCTCTCCCCTATCGCTCGCTCTCCCTCTCTCTCTCTCTCTCACACCCCCACACACACACGCATGCGTGCACACACACACACATACACACTCTTCCCCAGGCTTCTGCTACGGGGATGGTCCCAGAATCCTCCCAGGGCCTTCAGAACAGGAGCCTCTCTGTTCTCCAGGGACAACGCTGCTTCTCAGAAATTTGGGCCAGAATCCAGGGAACGCAGCGAGATGCCCTCAGAGCTCTGAGATAAGATGAAGTTGTAACAACAGAAACAGCATGAGATTCCACAGGTCTGAGGACTGGGCAGGTGGGGCAGCGTTTCACTGAACTCAAGAAGGAGGGAACTGCCCAGTGGAGCGGGCAC
>NW_012142634.1:3569218-3571636 GCF_000956105.1 Propithecus coquereli
TCCACAAACATAACTGGACCCTATTAAGTACTCTGGCAACAGGCCAAGGTCCCGTTTTGACACCTGAGTGACCTGCGCCAGATGAGATTTCCATCTCAGGACGGAAGGGGCTGTGCAGCCTTTTCCGAGAAGAGACAACGGGAAGCGGGGAAAGGAACCCAGAAGCTCATAATTACTCTGAAAGCAAATGTCAGAGGCAGGAAATGCAAACAGAAAAAAGCAGACTATAAACTCCTTGTGTAACCTAACTTCGTGTCTTCAAAGAGGATTTTGTTCTGAAAAAAAGAACCAACTCAGGCACGATGTGCAAGAAGAGCAGAGAAAGAGCAAGCGGTAGGGAGAGAACCAGTGGGGGAAGAAGGTGGCCATCCAGTTGCAGACGGGCTGGAGGCAGCGATCCGGGAACAGGCAGTTACAAGGAGGGGAAGCCTCTGCAGGGGAGGCTTCGGGACCTTTAAATGACAGAGGCCACTCTGGCTCCCTCACCCACCCCACGCTGCTTGATGAGAAACGCTCATGAGGAATCATACATGTTAATCCTTGCCCTAGAGAAAGCTAAGAACAGTCACGAACATGGGAAGTAGTTTTGCGTATCAGAGCATCCTCATCTACGGAAGGTCTAAATCCTCAGGACAACTCTTCCTTTTTTCAGTCGTGATGCTATGCCACAATGATCTAAAACATAAACACAAGAATGAGCCTCCAAAAGGGATAAATCACCTTTTTCCAAAATACCCTTAGGGGAGCTGATAAGAACATGGGCAGGATTCAGACAAAGATATTATTTTAATGAAAAATGATTTTAGGTTACCTCCAAAGGACCCAGCAGAGCACAAATTTGATGGTGAGATTTGCATAGTAACGCATGTGTTTGAGAAACCAACAGAAGGGCAGCAGCCACGGATCTGCCCAGTGTGCTCATCTGATCATGATGTGCTCCTTGGGGCGCGTGGACTTCAGAAGCCCTTGGAGTCTTCATGACTGCTACAGCCTTGCTGTCTTCTAAAAACCTGGCCTCAATTCCTCCTGCCTTTTGTGAGATGCTATATCGCCTGCCTTAGGATCTGTTAAGGGAAAGCAACCCTTGTAACTTGCCTCTAGCAGCCTTGCTCGAGGACGTCAGCCTGCACAGGAAGGGAATGTAAACCTGCGTTGCTTTGGGAAGATCTGCCACCCCTCACGTGTCTGGCTCAAATGCTGACCAACAGGGACAGTCTGTGATGGGTGCTGGCCACACGGCCCTGTCAAATCTTCTCTTAAGTACTGCATATGTGGAAAAGGGGAAGCAAACTGACTTCAAGCTACTGTTCTGAGCTAGGCTCGGCCATTGTTTCAGTTACTGAAGAAAACTGCAGCACGGGCCAGTCTCAGAACCCCCAAGGGACTAGGCAGCTGATGAGATGACTTTTCAAGCTTCCCCCACGTTCTGGTTTTTCTGACGATAAATTCCCTATCACCAAAGTCCATCCATGCTCATCTCACACACCCCAAGGAAACTGACCACAAATAGGACAAGGAGCCTCATTTATTTGATAGACACAAAGACTGTCTCCCCCTGTTACTTGCAACATCCGAATTAAAAAAGATGCATTTCACATTCATGTGAGAATTGTGGATTTTTCAAAGTCAGGAGGGCCATTTTAAATTTGGGAAAGCAAATATGTTGCATTTTCATCTCCCGTGACCTTTGCAGACACTGCTCAATAGTCAGAGGAACTCTTTATCAAGAAAGCCAGGCTTTGGGCTTAGAATCTCCCCCAAAATAGTGTTCAAGTATTGACTTGCCCCAGGCAACAAACTGAAATCCACTTGCTGGCTTCTTTTACATCATGTAATCCAAGACAGCATTGTCACAAATACAGAACTCTTCGAGGTGTTAGAGACTTGGGTTCCAAATCAGGGTGGTATCCCCCTCAACGATCTCATCTACTCACCAAATGGGCATAACAGCAACATCTGCCTCACCCAACTCTCAAAAGACTGGATATTTGTGAAAGGACTTTGCAAACAGAGTAAAAGGCGTAGTTATTAGTTGACCTGAGGAAAGGGGTACCTAGAAACACTGAATGTAGAAGCTGGTCTCAAACCAAGCTGTGTCTAATTCTAAGCCCAAGTTTAGTCCCCGTTTTCCAATACAGAAATACTTCATAAAATTCCAGCAGTGTAGCAGACTATTATCATGTTGGAATAATTAAATGTTGCATGAAATATAAAAACTATCTTTTAAACGTATCACCGTAGTGACACAAAGAGAAGAATTAATAAGAGCAAGGTTCCCCAAATGAAGGGAAGGCAAGAACCAGGGTGAAAGGAAACAGCAAAGCCACACTGGACCCCGAGTGTGTCTGTGGAGACCCACAGACCTTGAGCTTCCACTTTGAGGTCTCCGTGGGGCACAGGAGTGAAGAGACAAAATCT
>NW_012142634.1:3572794-3603482 GCF_000956105.1 Propithecus coquereli
CCACCAAAAAAAAAAAAATCAAAAAAGGAAATGTAGAGGATATATTTTAGGCAGAAGATGGAAAGGCTAAGATAGAAAACAGAATGGTAAGCAAAGGCGTCTGTGGGTTAAACTGTGCACAGTTTGGTGGTTTTGCTGGCAGGAACGAGGAAGAATCAGGCTAGAATTAAAACACTGGCAAGACTACTCAATAATTTAGAATGTATTGATCAGAGCTAAAGCATTTAATGTTCTTACCTTGCTCAGAAGGAAGAAAAGGTATTAACTAGAGACTTTGTCAACTATGTGTGTTAAACCAGAGGTTTGATAGAACTTTCACACAGAAAGAGGAAAATGATGAAATCAGACATGAAAATAGTACAAGAAAGGAGAAAGAAGTATATAAAGAATGATGTAAATAAATTCTAATATATGGATAATGACAAAAAATATAACTGAAATTAGCTCTCCAGCTAAAAATTCAAAAATTACATACATAAAACACAGGGCACAAAAAGTCATAGAATAGATAAAGATAATAGCAACCAATAGAAAGCTGGTGTCAATATTAATTTCAGATGGTTTTTATTGTAAAAATCAGTACTAGAGATAAAGATGGTCATGACTTCATTATAAAGGTGTCAGAAGGTGTAATAGGAAGTAGGACAATTCTAAACTATGTTTACATATCAACAAATATGAATCAAAAATGAATGAAATTACAAATACCATAGAACTATAACATTTACTATAGTAGTGAAAAGTTTTAATACATATCTTTGTAATCAATAAATTAAGGAAAAAAACATAAAAATTAGATAAGATATATAAGATTTGAATAGCACAATTAACAAGCTTGGTCTCCCCAAAGTGAATCATAGATTCAATAAAATTCCAAGCAAAATCTCAAAAAGGGTTTTCATGGAACTTGATCAGCCAGCTGATTCCTAACGGCTAAGAATAGCTAGGACACTAGTGAAGATAAACAAGGTGAGAGATGGAGTAGATTACACTTCCCCACACCCTTGGATCCCATGGTGTTAATTCAAGGTTTATGGTATTGCACTAAACTCAGTGAAAGATACCTGAGAACCACGAGACATCACTTTTTACTGCAATACACTATCTACCGGAGACACGAACTGCTCACGTGAAGATGATTAGCCTCACTCGGTGTTTTAAGTGGATACTCACAACACTTGAGCTCACTGCAATAGCAACAGGAAGTGGTTACAAAATTATTACAGTAGCAGAGTATGTTCTACAGTTCATTTCATACAGTTATGATTTAATACTGCATCTTTACATTTATTTACATTTCCTGCAAACGATGTCATACATGGTCTGTGTGTAAGTTTTGATAAATTTTAACTTTTTATGATAGATTTGCAATATTTTATGGTAGTAAATGACAGAGATTAGTATCTACATGTATTTTATCCATTCATGACATCCCTAATTTTTTCTTAATTTTCTTGATATTTCTAGGGTATGTGGTTCCTCTGTGAGTTTTTTCAAATTGCTGCAAGTCTCCAAAAAATCTTCCAATATATTTATTGAAAAAAATCCACATATAAGTGGACCCATGCAGTTCAAACTCGGGTTATTCAAGGGTCATCTGTACACTCATACACATACACACACGTATATATGTGACATCCAGCAGAATGTGCACTAAGATGCTAAGGCTGGTACCCTCTGGGCAGTAGGAATGTAAAGTTCTTTCTCTAAAAAAAACAAAACAAACATGTTTGCTTCTCTGTATACCCTGATTTTCTACAGTGTGCATATACTCTTTCTTTAATAATAAAAGCATTACTAAAATAAATGAATAAGTAAATGAAAGAAAAAACAAATACATAAATTGTGGAAGGCTGAAACAACACAAACAAAATGAAAAAGACAAGCACAGAGAGGGAGAAGATGTTTGTCACAAACAGAACCAAAGAACTTGTACCCAGAATATTTTGTAAAAACCCTAATGATCAATGAGAAAAAAATCAGACAACCTAATTAAAAAATGGGCAAAAGACATGAACAGGTATGTCATAGAAAGAGAAAAATCTAAGTTCCATTTTAAACTTATGAAAAGATGGTCCAGCTCGTTAGTCATCGGGAAAATGTACATCACAACCACCAGAAGCTACCATCACATCCTCCAGACTGGCAGAAACTAAATTCCAACCAAGTGCTGGCAAGACTGGGGGGCAAAGGGAACTCTCATAACTTGCTGGTGAGAGTGGAAAAGCATTTTGGCATTATTTGTTAAACTTGAAGGTAAGCAAATGACCCAGCTATTTTACTGCAAGAAATATATATGAGAATTATATTTGGAATAAGTGCACAGAAATTCACAACACTGTTCATAATAGCTCCAAACTAGAGATGACCCAAATGTCCACGAACATGAGAATGATTTTTCTAAATTGTGGTATAGTCATGCCTTAGAATGCCATATGGCAATGACAATGAATAAACTCCTCCTACACACATCAATAAATAGAAGAATCTCAAACAACAATGGTAAGTAAAAGTAGCAAGTCACAAAAAATATATTCTGTATGACTCCATTTATGTAAAGTTCAAAAACTAAGCAATATATCACTTAGAAATGTATATGTATGTGTGTGCGTGTGTATAAAACTATCTGGAAAAGCAAAGACATGATTTTTAAATTTTCAAGACAATGGCCATAGTGGGAGAGGAGGACCAGCCACCAGGGGGCGTTACACAGGATTTCTAAGGGTATGGTTATATTCTATTTCTTAAACCTAGTGGTGGGTACATGACAGTCTGTTTTCTACCATCATTTAATATTTATTAATATTCTTATTTAATAGTAATACTATTATTTAAACCATACAATACATTCTCTATATGAGTTTGTACATATATTTCACTGCTAACTAATTATCCCTGTTAAACAACTGAAGTGTGCCAAGAAAATCTGGTGCCCAGGAGAAAATGCCGAATTAGAGTCAGTCACCAAATTGTTTGCTCTACAACAGGAACTATGCAGCCATTCATTGGCCAACAGGCAAGTACGCCATTTTTAAAAAGGAACACGTTCAGGTCCCCCAACCCTACTTCCATTGTAAAAGCTTAATTGTTAAAGCTCCATGATCACAGAGCACGCCCTACGCGTGCCGGGCAAAGTGTGCCAGCCAGAGCAACACGCTAATGACCATAAAGTACTGAAGTTGGTTTTCAGGGACACTAACTATTATAATTATGGAGGCTTTAAATTGCATTTTTGAGACTATAGTGATTTGGTTAACCAGAAAACAGAAGCAATGCTCTTCAAGAAAAAACAACAAACGAAGCTTACCCAAACATCACCTCATTGTTCAAGCGCAATGAACTCCAACTAATACTTAATTACAAAAGGCATTTGGAGGCTCAGGGTAGAATAAGACATGGCATTCTCCCGAGGCACTTGATTGATTTCTCAGATTACAAAATTCAAGCCACTGAGAATTCTGAAAACATTGATTTAGCAAGAGAGAGCCCAGGGAGCACTCAAGGCTTGTAATGAGAATAAATACAGAATAAATGAAACTGGCCAGGTTGCATGTTACTGATCTTACACCAGAACATATTTCAAGCTTCATTGCTATTTTATTTTTCTAATGTAGCTATTTCTTAAGGGTGAAAAGACAGACCTCATCACTTTTTCTCCTATTCATTACAACACACACCTGAGACTCTAGCCATTTATAATGACTGCATGATTTGCACAGGCTCAGAAAAACGCTAAGCAAAGACTTGGATTATTTATTTTCTTTGAAAATTATTAGCAAGAAAACATGTCCCACAAACATAAAAATAAAATAAAACACTTTGGTTACAAAGTTTTTGAGGAGGAAAACAGCTACACGAATCATTAATTGGAGATTTCGTCACTGACTACAATATCCTGCCTTAAGTATAAGATAGGTAGATACTGACACAAAGTAGCATCTAAGTGCCTAGGTTTGAATCCTAGCTTTACTCCTTACCAGCTGTGTGACCTTAGGCAAGATACGTAATTCTCTGGTCCTCACCTGCAAACGAGATTAATAAGAATATTGACTTCGTAGGGTTTTCCTGAGTATTAAATAAAACAACGCATGTAGAACACTTGGTACATGCCTAGCATACAGTAAGAGTTCAATAAATGTTACCTATATTGTGTGCCTATAGTCAATGAAAAGCCTCTACATTTAGTTTAATACACTTAACAGAAGCCTGGACTTTTTCTGTGTCCCTTCTGTCATGAATGGCAAGCTTAAATTTTACTCTCATGTTCACATCATTTGACCTCCTGCCCATGAAATCTGAATACTCCTTGCATCCACAAACAGATGCCTGGGCCAGAAATGGTTTAAGTTAAACATAACTATTCTACTTCCACTGTGATTTCTAGCATGAGAGAGGGGAGAACAAACAGAAAAATCAATGATGTCAGCCACCTGTTAGCTTTAAGAGAGGACATCTTCAGGACTAGAAGAATTATTTCCCAGGGCACTGAGAGACTTTCATGTGATCCAATATTACTTCCAGGAATCTTTGCAACATATGGAAACAAGAAAGGTACCAAAAGCCTGATAACAGGGAAATATCCTGATTTGTTTAAAGGGAAAAAAAAGATATAAAGAAAAAATTAGAATTCTGGAAGTTAAAGTCCAAAACTTTTGATATCGGTCTCTGGCAATGTTTACAGACTGAATGTGTGATCTTCTAACAGACTGGGGACAGGACAGTCCTGCAAGCCACAAGCCACCAATCTGCAAAAACACTGATCAGGGAAGTAGCCACACCTACAATTCGGTCCCAGGGCATACAGAGCTGAGATAGAAAACCAGCAGGCCCAACTCATTAAAAAGTTTGAAGATCCGAACCAAGGTCTCTGACAAAAACAGGGAAACAGGATGCAGTGAAGAAACCGGTTAAGACCAGTAAGAGCCAAGATGGTGACATGAATGACTTCTCCTCGCCCTTGTAGCTCACTAGACCCTGCTTGTAATGTATTAGCTTACTAAAGGAAACTTCCATCGGAAGTTAGCTTTTATGGTGTGAAAAGAGGAAGAATTTCTGATTTCCTGAAATTTCTGCCCTTTTCCCCAGAAAAGCCATAAATAATCCACCCCTTATTTAGCATATAATCAAGAGCTAGCCGTAAATAGAGCAGCAATGTACAGGTGCTACTGTCTATGGGGTAGCCTGCTTATTTTTTGTTTAATAAATGTTGCCTTCCAACTTAAGGCTCGCACTTGAATTCTTTCCTGCATGAAGCCTGACCCCTCTTGGCCTTCAGGCCGGCCCCAGTTTGGGGATCTGCTTTCCAGTGTCAGAGCCAATTACTCTCCTGGGAGAACCCCTCCTTTGCCGTCTTTCCCTCCTTACCAGACCAGAGTCCTTGAGAACAGATGCTGTCTCACTCACCTTGGGATCCTCGACACTTAATTTAGTGCCTGACACCCAGGAGGCAATCAGTAAATGTCTGCTGGGTGAATGAGTGAGACACCAAGCGACCTGCTCAAGGTCAGGGCTGGTAAGTGACAGATGCAAGACTCAAAATTACATTTATTCATTCATTCGTTCAAACCAACAGGCACTAAGCCAGGCAGACACAAAGTTCTATGCCATCTCTGCACCCAGTGGGTCTTAATTTAGTAAAGTCACACCTGAGAAGTTGCCGCCTGAGACGCTTAACAGGCTGAGCAACAGAAGGCAGTTCTGGAGTTTTGGTAGCTGACTCAACAACTAAACTAAAAAAGTATGGATGCCAACCTGATCAGGGACCTCTGGGCTCGTTTCTGTCCAAGAGTCTTTCTAGATGACTTGGGGGAAAAAGATTGAAAAGTGAGGTACCAAATAAAGTCCTTGTAATGCTGGTGAGAAGTCAAAGTCCTTTTTATTTAAGCAGTCGCACATCCCCAGTGCACTATGCAAGGAAAATAAGAAACGTGACTCCAACACTAAGGAAAAAAGCCGGCTGGGGCCAGCCCACCCTTTGGAAGCTCCTGCATTATTCAGATCAACCGTAGGAAAAAGACAAATTATTTTCAATCTAAACATGAGAGTAAAAGTTCTTCTATGGAGCCAGATTTTCCCTTCTCTTCTCTAGAGGCAAAAATTAGTGCTTTGCTATTTGGGCTCAGCTTGGTTTTAGTGTTTTTATTAAATAGTTTATTTCTCCCTTACTCATATATTTCCACCTCCTTTCCACCCTTACTCCCCAAATTTGCCACTCACTTTAACCTCACAGCCTCTGGGAGATTATCGGCATTCCCGATAATCTTCTCTCCAAGGTAGGTTTGGGGTAGGCAAGACAGACATCTCCTGCCCACCCAAAGAGAGCACACAAAGACAGCTGCCCTGAACCTATGGGTGGGCAGGTGCTGGGACACCCAGGGGAATGTCCACGTCGGGGTCACAGCTCAGGCCACTGCACTGGTCCTCTCAGACCAGTCTCCCCACCTCTCCCTGATTCTCCAGGAGTCTCAGACACCCACAGGCATCAGGAGACCCCAGGTGCACGGAAACCCAGGTTACTATCAGGGCCAAATAATCTCATTGAAGGCAAACAGTCACTTAAGTGAATCCACTCAAAAGGGAGAGCAACATATTAACTAGTGTAAGAAAGTTTAAGATTCCAACTTGAAAAATTAAACTAAATTCTATGAAAATAAATTTTACCTTCTATTTAACATAATATGGGCTACAATTAAGCTGAATCTTAGCATGAAGAACAAATCACGTTTTGTTTTTGAAATCATTTTGAAACTAAAAGTGTACAACAATACACTTTACAATACTTTTTCCTCAAAATCATCAAGAGAATCATTTCTTTACAGAAATATTAGTATTCATCAATTTCCTCAATTATATTTCATAATCCTTTGATACGCAAATCGTCTCACCTGAAGCAATTCTACTGGCCTCATCCTAACGAATTTGCCCCTCTTCAATTGCTCATTGGTCTAACTGCCAGTCCTCATTTGCCCGTGGGTTCACCTGTGATTCCAGCAGTTCTGCAACACCACTTTCATTGATTTCATGAAATCCCTCACCTTTCTCAAGAGATGCAATTTTACTTTGTCATCAACTTGCAATGAGTTTGCATTGTACTATTTGTTGTCGTAATCTGTTAGGGAGGCTATGACAAAATATCGTAGACTGTGTGGCTGATAAACAAGAGAAATTTATTTCTCACAGTTCTGGAGGCTGAGAAGTCCAAGATCAAAGATTGATGTCTGGTGAGGCCTGTTCTTGTTTCACAATGGAGTTTTCTTGCTGTATCCTCACACAGTGGAAGGAACAAGGCAGTTTTTTGAGGCCTTTTTGATAAGGGCACTGATTTTATAATCTCCCAAAGGCCCTAGCTTCTAAAACCACCAAATTGGTGATTAGGTTTCAACATATGAATTTTGGGGGGGACACATTCAGACCATAACAACTGTCATAAAAAAACACCCAGTATATCAGTGAGAACAGAGCAAGGATGAGAGGCTCCCACCAGGACTTGGCAGAAATAGATGCCTGAGAGAAGGTTAATCTTAGAGGTAGTCAATTCATTGCTACATATTTTCATGCTGACTTTGGGTTTCCCATGCAATCTCATAACTGCAAAGAATCAGAAGAATCAAATAATAACTCCAGTGTCTACACCCTAATGTCTGGGCCCCTCTCAAGCACAGTGTGAGCACCATCTATACTGCATCAATCAGCAGGAGAGAATTTTAGCTGTGGAGTCTCAACTTCATTCATTGTAGCTGTCCAAAACCTTTTCTTGCACCAGTTCCACCAGCTCCAGTCTTGTCACTCAGCTCCTTGAAGACATGGAAATCAGCATAGCTGTCATGCCTTTGCAATACCTAATGCGAGCCCACAGCTTTGAGGAAACGAGGCTCAGGGGTAAAAGCTGGTTTGTGTTCTGCAGTGCCAAAGTAGGTCATGATGCCATAAAATTCAGTTACAAAAAAAAAAAAAAAAAAATGCAGCAGCTAAGCCACTTGTCAAGTCGGTTAAAATGGTCCATCTGGTCCCCCAGCCAGACTGCTTCCCTGGGAATAAGCACAAAAGCATGTGCGTGTGGGACAGAGGATAGATGTACAATGAATTTCAATAAAGTTCCTGAGACTTCCCAAGACACTCTTTTCTGATGGCCACCAGTAATAGAATGAGGATGGATAATGTCAAACAGTCTCGGAATCAAATCAGATTCCAACCTTCTACCCAGAGGAGGGATGATGATATAGCCTTGTTTTTGGCTTCAGTGTTTCATGCATTAGATAAAGAAGCTGCAATTCAGTGAAAGGTCATCTAACTATAGGCAGCCAAATACCCGAGTTCAGAGAAAGATGCTTTATTCCCTATGATAATGCAAGTGTTTGTCAATGAATGAGAAAGAATCTGGCATGCCAAGATCTAGAAAAAAGATGGACTTCACAAAACACACACATACACATACAAACACACACGTTTACTCAACACAATCACCATCATCACCACCACCTGGGGCTATTGAGTTGTGAATTTCATTATGAAGCCATCAATTCAACAAATATTCATTCAGTTCCTGCTACGTGCCTAGCCAGGTATCATGCTCAGTTCTGGGGAACAAATGAGACAGACTTGGTTTTAGGCCTTACAGAAGGAATGTAGACATAGAAATAATCACAAACTGTAAAAAGTTTTAGGAAAGGAATAAATGGGCTTTTGGAACAGAGAATGGTTGCTGGGAGCAGACACCACTTTATGTAAATCTGAAAGGAGGAAGGCTGGCTGTGCAAAGCACACTAGAAAGAGCGTCCAAGGCAGGTGTCAGCAAAGTGGGCCCTGAACAGGAGGAGCCTGCTGCAACCCAGGAACTGTGAGAAGGTCCCTGCAGCTGGACTGGAGCATGGCTTGAGATGAGGCTAGCATTAGGAAGATACCAGTGAAACCATCTGGGCCTGGAGCTTTCTTTCTTCAAAGGTTTTTAATTACAAATTAGATTTTCACTTCAACTTATATCCATTTTGGTGAGCCAGTGGTTTGCAAGGAATAGAACCATTTTACTTATGTTGTTGAATTTGTTGGCATAAAATTGTTCACAATATTCTTTTATTGTCCTTTTCATATGTATTTAGGATCTTTAGAAATAGCTCCCTTTCTTTCCTGATATTGGTAATTTGTGTGTCCTCTCTTTATTTTCCCTTGATCAGTCTTGACAGTTTATCAATTGTATTAATAAAAGAAAATAATAAGAACAAGTCCAGTACCAGTTTCTCCCACATGTCTAGAATCAGAACTCCCTTATCTTTACCTAAAGGTTTTGAAATTTCAAACTATTGTCATCTAAATTAATCCCCCAAATCCAACACCAATCATCTTGGTCCACGTGTACTCATTATCCATTATCCTTAACAAACGCAATAGCATGTGATCAAAACTAACTGAGAAATTAGCATATTTTGAAAGTTCAATGATTTAATCTTCCTAAAAATATTATGAAACACTATTATATCCATTTCGAAGATTAGAAAGCCAAACTTTAGAGAAATTAAACAATTACTAAAGTCGCAAAAGCTATTTTGGACTCACACTCGTGTCTTTCTGTTCCACTGCCTGTGACCTTTCCACTCAACCATAAAGTTTGCATGAACAAACAACTGAGGGTCCTGTCTCCAGCATCCGAGCCGCCTACCTTTGCAAAGGTATTGTGCCTCATGAAACTGGGTTAATACAGATTGGAAAAGGGATACAAGTTAACAAAAGATGTCTCTCAGTCTTTCATTTGGGTCAAGAACGTTCACATCGAACCTAATAAAATACTCTTGTTGATGGAAAGTACAGAAAGCAACACTCTGATAAATGTCGCTCTAGATGAATGTTGCTCTTTGACTTATTGATAATCAATCACTCTCCTACTGGGTTTCTCCTCCAGGTTACCAATTATTTATCTTTTTAAAAAAACACACAATTTTCAACTTTCACTTCAAAAGTGTGATTAATGAAGATGGGAAATGTCACTTGCAAGCTTGTAATATGCTATGTTTGATCAAAATCATGCCATTTCTCTTTCTTTAATAATAGTCCCCATAGAGTTATGCTTTGCTCTCTAATTTCTAAAGATTTCTTTGAAAGTCACTTATTTCTTCTTAGTCAAGAAATATTAGGGTTTAACTAAACATTTATTTCAGGATATGTTCTTACCGAGTGCCTTATTTTAGAAAATGAAGAAAAATAACTTTCATTTCCATTATCTATGCTCATCATGCCCAAAGATTAAAAAAAGACAACTATTTCAGGGACATCTATTTTAAGAAAAAGAACATGCCAGTGTCCCTGAACTCTAGTAAAACACTGGACATACATGTTAGACCTATACTTTATGAACGTCTATTATTCATTGCACGTGTTATTTGATGCACGTAATTATTCAATGCTAAAACAACCACAGAACTGTGTTTTTAATTCTTCTTTACATTCAAATTCACAGTGAGCAACAGTTTCTCATGTGTGCTCATTGTCCTCGCAACCACTCTGCAAGGGAAAAGAGACAGATGAGATGGAGAAGCCAGTGTGGGTCTAGATAATCACAGAAGGCTCCCAGGAAGCCCTGATGGGTGGGCTGGTAAGACGTGGATTCATTTTCTCAACATCTCCTGTGCCCGTCAGGGCAGACTATAGAGAAGGGCCAGGAGGGCACCGTTGGGGGAAGAGCACGAGCCTCAGGCTGGAGCACTGACCGTGAGGACCTGGGCTCACCGTTTGGAAGGGTGCAGGCTGGAGAGACAAGAACGTGCTCTCCTCAAAGGGGCAGGAGAGAAAACGCAAATTGGGTCAAGCATGGCTTGGGAAAATCCCCAGGTCAGAATGTGAGGATAGGAAAGGTCACATGTCCAACAAGTTATTAAAGAAATTGGTGAGTAATTATGAGTGATGCAACACAGATGCCCGTGTTTCTGAGGCCGGTGCCACCGCAGGTGGCAGAACTGAAGAGGAAGACTGTACAGTGGGGTGGGGAGGGGCAGGGGAGGTGCAGATGTGGGTCCATTTTTCATTCTCAGGAAGGATTTAAATAAAAAACTGGAGGGCAGTCAAGCCTTCATCCAACCTTCCTTTGAGCTGCGTTGCCATCTCCAGGGCAGAGCGAGGGGAAGAGACGACATGCAGGAACCCACTTCTGCTCGGCAGGGATTGCAAGTAGGATGGGGCGAGTGAGGTCTGCTGAGCCCCCTTTCACAGCAGAACCACCACCGAGAGCTTCCCAAATGCTGGTGGGGGTGGGGAGGCAACAAGGGAAGGGAGGGAAGCTGGAGCCGCCTTCTGGGCCTGCAACCAACCAGAGGGACGCTGGGCGACCAGGACAACAAAAGGAAACAGCAGCCATGAGTACAGGCAGAATCTCTTACTCATTCCTCCAATGGCGTTGGCTTTATGTGCCAGCCCCCAGCCCTCAAAAGCAAAATGCAGTGCAAAGAAAGGATTGGTAATGAACAAAAAGCATTCTTCATTCTTATTGTATTAAATTTCTTTCCTAATGAAGAGGAAACCTTGGGCCACTCCCCAGGACTTGGTTTCCTGAAAGACTAGGAAAGGGTCAGAGCAAATGGATTTGGAATTGGGCAGTGGTGGGTGTTGGTTAACTGGCACGCTCTACAGCTGTCCTGTGTCTGCCACAGCGCCACACAGGCAGGCTGGCCACCTCCAAGGGTCCTTACCTCCACGGAGCTGCAGATGGTCCCAAAACTCTGAGTGGCAGCCTTCTCAGCGCAGGACAGTCGTCATTAACACAGCACCTGCCACTCCCCAGCCAAGGACGGGTGCTCAGGGAGGATCCCTGCCCCTGGCAATGACCCAACTCCTCTTCTGAGGATGGACTGCCCCAGCAAACGCCTGTGTGGGGATGGTCTGGAAGGCAGTCCTACTCCCTGGTCAACACTGTGCGCCACTGACTGTCCTCAGATGGGCTACACAAGGCCTCAAACCAACAGGCCCTCCTGCCAGTCTGATACGGAAGCTTCCCCAGGTTTTCTGGTTTCTATCTATGTGGAAGCTTAGCAATGTAGCCTGTCCACTGGTCACTCAACCTTTACCATGTGCAAAGTGCTGGGCTGGGCCCAGGGACATGGGGAGATGAGCAAACAGGCCTGCTCCATGGGGGCTTGTAGCCCGGAGGGGAGGACAGGGTCACGCTCAACCTCCACCACGTGGCTGGCGTGGAGGGAAGGGTGAGGGCCGGGGAGGAAGAGCGTTCTGTCTGTGTGGGGAGGGGTTCCTGCAAGGGGTGTGGGAGCTGGGCCTGGAATGAGAGCCTTGACCAGGGCTCTGTGTTGGGGTCAGCAGGGACATAGGAAGGGGCTTAGCAGCAGGAATGGGCGGTTTGCCTCGGAGAGGGTTGGGAGAATGTGGAAACAGCTATTAAATCTTTATTTTACTTTGACTCAAGTCTAGGCATGGAAAATGACACATCCCTCCAGGGGCTCTATCAAAATCTCAGGGAGTCCACTATTAAAAAAGAAAAAACAACCCAGAAAATAACAAGTATTGGCAAGGCTGTTGGATGCGGGCTGTTGGTGGGAATGAAAAGTGGCTCCGCTGCTGTGGAAACCAGCATGGTGGCTCCTCAAAAAATTACAAATAGAATTACCATATAATCCAGCAATTCCACTCCTGGGTATATGCCCAAGAAGAACAGAGATCAGGGACTTAGGGAGGGATCTGTGCACCCACGTTCATAGCAGTGTTATTCATAGCAGCCAAAATGTGGACGCAGCCATTGATGGACAGACACATAAACAAACTGTGGTGTACAAATACATATGTGTATGTGTGTGTGTGTGTGTGTGTGTGTGTGTGTGTGTGTGTCTCAGAATATTATTCAGCCTTCAAAAGAAAGGAAATTCTGCCCCGGGCCACAACCTGGATAAAGCCTTCACTTCACATTGTGCTAAGCGAAATAGATCAGTCACGAAAAGACAAATACTACATGATTCCACTTCTATGAGGGACGGAGTAGTGGAAATCACAGAGATGGAAAGTAGAGGGGCGGCTGGCAGCAGTTGGGTGAGGAGAATGGGGAGTTACTGTTTAACAGGCACAGAGTGTCAGTTTTGCAAGATGAAAGGAGTTCTGGAGGTGGACGGTGGTGATGGCTGCACAGTGTGAACGTTCTTAACGCCACTGAACTGCACACTTAAAAATAGTTAAGGCTGTAAATTTTATGTTACATATATTTTACTATACCCAAAAAAACCTCAGGGGATAGACGTATTTAGGAAAGTTTTCCCTTATATCCCCCATGGATCCCCCATGGACAGGCTGCAGAGATTGGTCAGGGCCAAACGACAAGGTGAGTGTGGTCTTTTATCACATCAGGCATCTTCCAGTCTGGACTTGGCGTCCAGAGGCCGGGAATCCTCACACCTTCACGTGGGCCCCGTAGGGCTTGCAGGCTCCAGCTCTCCCCAGCACAGGGACCAGCAAGAGGCCACAGGCCAGACACACCAGTGGGGCACCCTCAGACAGGCAGCTGTGAGGTGTCAGGGTCACCTGGGCTCCACCCCTCCTCTGCTTCAGCCATCTACTGGCAAGGTCCCCTCTGGACAATGTCAGCTGGAAGATTCAGGATCTAAAGTTTGCTGATGCTAAAGAGACCAACTCCAGTCCCCTGGGTGCCCCTGGGACCTCCTGGCTGTGGGCCTCTGCGATGTTACTCACTTAGCTATGGCAAGCAGGTCTCGGGTGCAGGTGGGGCCTGCTGGCTCCTCCCCACCCAAGTGGCCCAGCCCTGCTGCCCACACCCACACGTGCCCACCGCCCTGGCAATGGGTGTCAGGCCACAGAGAGGTACCATATCTGTCATCATCTCTCTCTACCATGCACCAGACCCCCAGGAGACATTTCCTGTAGCAGCATCTCTTAAGAATAAAGTGAACAAACTGCCTCTAGGAGAAGAAAAACCCCATCCAAGTACATGTTGCAAATGCACAGAAGAATTTTTGAAGACTTGGGACGATGAAGTCATCTTTTGCCAATGATCAGGGGTCTAATTGTTCCAAATTCCAAGAACGTAGCATCTTCGACGGTCACTCTGCAGTGGGATTTGAGTTTGTTCCCTCGAGAAAAGCTTTTACCACTTAATTGCTCAGGAGTGCTTGCAAAACTGAGAGTCTGAGCTGGGTGCGAGAAAAGGACAGAACACACTTGCAGAGTCACTTTTGCTATGTTCACACAGTTCCCCATGTTGGAA
The DNA here is from genome assembly GCF_000956105.1 of Propithecus coquereli. Lineage (NCBI taxonomy): Eukaryota > Metazoa > Chordata > Mammalia > Primates > Indriidae > Propithecus > Propithecus coquereli. Next base: position 3,586,998 of record NW_012142634.1, read on the forward strand.
AAAAGTCCTCCCATAGCTCCTTTTCGGGGGGCAGGCAGCCAGCCGCTCTGCGATGAGCTCGAAAGGCCAAGCCCGTGCTCTTCCGAATCCCATCTCTCATCAGCAGCCTGGAGGAGGCCCATAAACAGTGGCTCCCAGGTTGCCTCTAACTTTTTAGAACAAGCATCCAAGCTGTACCCAGAGGCTTCCTCTGCGTCTCTAACAATTGCTTCCATCAATTATATTGTTCACTTAGAGAACTGACCGCTAGTTCCGCTCTTCGACTTTAGGCACCACCCAGTGAACACTACGATGGAGGAACTAGCAGGAAATGACTTTCAGTACCAACTGTCCAAAGGCAAGTGATGACTCCGGCCGTTTGCGTCTGGGCCACGCTGGGTGACCTCACCCTGGCGTCCCTGCCTCTATGGCCCCTGTAGACATGGGTGCTACCACAGACCAGCACTCCTGGAAATGAACTCCAGCGGGTCCCTCACTTCCTAGCCTGAGGCCGGCAGGCAGGAGGCCTCACTGTGCTCATCAGACATGGCCACCAAGGCCTGACTCAAGGAGGGGCTCTTTGAAGCAACCACTGGCTTTCAAGAATGACCTAAATGGCACTCTGTATTCTTAAATGCACAGCAGGCCATGATTGGAGAAATGTTTTTCAACTTATTTTTGCTTTGAAAAATCTCAAGACACTGAGTTTCCAAAGTGAATGGATCTGTACTTAGAATCAAATTAATACCATAGGAGGAGACATGAGAACCACTCCAAAAGGAACACGTTGACTGCACATACACACCACTCTCACGGCAAAACATTCCACAAAGGACATTATTAGGAATGCAATAATCAAACACCTTTCAACAGGGAGACAAACAGGACTGAGAGATTTGCAGCCCGCTCCAATGCTGCGTTAGAAACAATCGCCTTCCAGAAGACACTATCAGGACAGTCTCTCGCTTTCCCCTCACTGCCACCGGGGACCGAGACCAGACACTTCCAATCTGGCCCAAGATCTCATCATCGCTAAGTCACAGGTCAAACTCAGGTCTGTCTGAGTCTGAAAGTAATCTCTGTCATAATCAACATAAAAACTGAGAAATAAATAATTTACCTGTGTAGAAAAACCTAATGATTACAGAAATGAATGTATCATTTTTGGCCCTAACCTAGATATTAAAAAGGCATTCTTTTGACATTCAACAATACGTGGTTATGAAGGTACAAAGAAGAAAAACATGCATGCTCGCGGCATTTAGACCAGAAATCCAAAAGTCTTAAAACGATCTGCGTGCTCTGGCCCTTTCTCCATCACCAGGTCAACTCGTGTCCCTCTTTTGCACATGCTCCATGGTGGACAAGCTTGCTGGAGGTTCTTCCACTCAGAAATGCTCTCGCCTCCTCCTGGCCAGGTCTCCCCTCACTCCTCCTTCAGAAGTAATTGTTCTAGATTTCTAGAGGAGGACCCTTTAATTATTATGCATCATACAGTTTTCCTACTAGCACATATCGAGATTGTAATTAAATGGCCATTTATGTAATTATTTGTTTAATGTCCATTGTCATCCATCAGGGCTGCCAAGAATGGTTGTTCAGGATGTTCACTGCCCAAACAGGCTGCCCAGCAGAGAAAGGCCTGCTTTCTGCTCACTTTGCCCTGTACCTTGGGTTGCATTTGTACCTTGCATTTGCTGGGAGAAAGGGTTGCTTTTTCCTAATTGGCATAAGGTACTATATCGGCTTACCTTGGTCCTACCCCATAAACCCGCTAGGACAGGGATTGTGTCTGTCTGATCCACCACTGTCTAACTAAAACACAAACCTAGCACATAGTAGGTATCCAATAAACGTGTGGGATAAACGAGTGGATGCCTAAATAAATGAGAGAACGAATACCTTTTAAAGAATATTAGGAGTTTTACCAAAGATATTGTGACAAAGGCCAAATTGTGACACGTGTGCCAACATTACCGCACTTGTTCCAGCAGCTAAAAGCTTAGTCACAGGAAGAAACAAGTCCCCCGTTCGCAGGACAGAGCCGTGGGGAGGAACAGACGGTTGCTCACTGGGCTCCTCCCTCTCACCAGAGGCGGCAAACGCCAGGCATTTTTCTTCTTGTTTAGAAGGGAATAATTCTGAAATAATTAGAATCGTGTTTTGCTTGTAAGGTGTGGTAAATAATACCCAGGACAAAATACTTGAAAGTTTAACCAAAAGACTATATTAGTAAGGGCAAAAACAGGAGCCAATCACCTTGGGATCTGGGGAGGGAAACTCAGCCGGTGCCTCTCGGAAGTATCAAGAGTTTTCCCAGCATCTGCTAGGAAATCAACTTAGAGAAGGAAAGCGAGGGTCAGTGCTCCCGACCACCTCCCTTCTTCCTTCCAAAACTGTAGAGTTTCCTGTGGCCCAGAAAACTGAGGGAGCTAAAACTGTGAGAGAGAAGACCTGCGCCTGAAATTAAATCCATTTATTGGGTGGAAATAAGTACAAAGAGGCTCCCAAAGAACTTCTAACTTTTGAAAATGTCTGCTTATTAAAAAAAATTTAGAGAACAAGACTTAAGGAGCGTCAAGGCTCTGGAGTAAAGAAGCTTGTTTATCTCTACCCACCCCCACCCCAGGTCCCCAGTCCTCCTGTCCCACCCCAAGCATCCAGGTAGAAAGCGCCCTAACTCACAGGTGCTCATCTTGATCTTTCAAGCCATTAGCTGGGAATCCACAGCTCTGCTGGAGGTAGCAGACAGGCAATCTAGCATTCACGAAGCACCTACTGTGTGCCTGGCATAGTGCAAGGAGGCAGAGAGGCAATCTGGCATTCGAAAGGCACCTACTGTGTGCCTGGCATAGTGCTCACATCCTTTATCCCTTTCAATTTTCACAAGGACTTCTTTGGCAGGCCTTTTTAAAGCCCTCTTTTAAAGCTGATGAAACAAGGCTGAAAGTGGCCACAGAATTTCATAACCAAAGTGACTTGTAACTGTATCACAACCCCTTCAGCCTCTAAGAGGAGAAGAGAAAACTGAGCAGTTTGGAGGCTTGCCATTAGATTACACCCCTAATTAGCAGGAGAACTGACTTTTATTATCCTAACAGCTCCAAACAAAGCAAGACACAGGACGTTCTGAGAACTCATTGTCAATAGTGGATCTGGGGTCTTGAACATACATTTACGGTGTAAATGCCGCTTTAGTTAAGTCTCTATTCAATTAAGCCAACAAATCAATTTGTTCAATAAATACCTGGAGTACCTATTACTCACTGAGCCAAGCACTGGGAACAGACACGTCAGTGTGGAGACAGTCAAGGTCCCTGTCCTCCAGGAGCTGAAGGTTAATGGTGAAAGCTGACCAAAAAAGTAAACGATAAGGATGATTACAGACTCCACTAAGTGCTACGACAAAGACTAATGAGAAGCGTATCTGGGGTGTGCAGGATGGTTTCTTTCGTAAGGCCACACTGAGGCAGAAACTCAAGGAGTAGGCAGCAGTTAGCCATGCGAATGTCTTAATTTGGGTTCCTTCGAGATGAGACCCTGGGATGGATTCAAGTGCCAGTAGTTTATTAGAAGGATGATCCCAAGAAACCTCAGTGGGGAAGTGAGACGGGGATGGGAAAGAAGCCAACAGAGTGTGATATCAGCAAGTCGCCACTGCAAGCAGCCTGGGCTCGATCCCACCGGGGAACTCTGGAAGCCAGTGTAAAATGCGCACCTCAGACTTGTGGCACCTTAGGGGTAGGGAGTTGGGGTATTTATATACCAACCCCCACCAATCATTGGCTAGGGCTGCTCGAGGGGACAGGTTGAGCGTCTATTCCCTGCACATCAGGTTCACCATAAGCACAGGCGGAAGGGGTTCTGGTGGCCAGCAAAGCCCTCGGAGAGGAAGATGCAGGTGCTAACAGCTGGAAATCAGACTGGGATGCAGGGACATAGGAAGGGCTGGAGGAATGAATACGGGTGGAGTTCTGACAGCACAGGGGAAGGAAGGGAGAAGGGCAAGTGCAAAGGCCAAGGAAGGAAAGAATACAAGTGTCTCCTGTTGCAGTTGCTGTCAAGATCTGGGCTCCAACATCAAGAGTTTGGGTTCTGAAATCAGATGACCTGGGTATAAATGCCAGCTCCGTGACATGCTGGCTGTGTAACACTGGGACCAACGACTGTCCTCTCTAAGCCTCAGTTTCCTCATTTGGACAATAGGACTAATAATAGGACTGACCTCACACATGTTATGAGGATTAAATGGGATTAAACTTTAAAGCCCTTAACACAATGCCTGACACATTTCACGTGACCAGTACATGACAGTCGCTTGCACTGCCATGAAAAGGACAGGGTGGCTGGAACGCGGGGAACAAGGAGGACAGGACCAGGACATGAGGTTGAAGAGGCACCAGGGCCAGATTGTGCAAAGGCCTGAAGACGGCGTTAAAGAGCCTGGGTTTCCTTTTGGGTGCACTGGAAGCCACCGAAGAGTTTAAGCCGAGGAGTGACCCAACGTGATCATTCTAGAACGTCATTCTCCAAAAGCATGAAATGCCTTTTCTACTTCTATATCCCAAGTACTAAATCCACTGCTGGCATAGAAGGAGGGTGCTATTTAGTGCTAATTAACAGACTGCACAGGCTGATGGAAGGAAGGAAGCGTTGGTCTGAATTATCCAAAGATGGCACGGACTTCGCTATGGAATGATCATTTCGTCTTCCTTCAAGAGACTCAACTCCCTCTAGGTTGGCTCCGGCTAACATTCAAATGAGTTTGCATTTCCCAAGTAGATGCCAACGCGGGCAGGAGAAGCAGCCCCTGGCCCCACTGGGAGACGTAAGGAAGCCAGCCTGGAAGGAAACGCTTGCTGCACAGGACCCTCCTGGGAATAACTTCCAGACACATGTGAGTTCTATCCAAAAGGGAAAAGAAAACATACTGGTTCTGAGGAAATGCATACCAGATATGCATCTGGAAAAACACAAATTAAGGGCCGGGTGGTTCCAAACCCAAAAGATAATGTTTCCATAGCAGGGCCCCGCTGAGGATGGACACTCACTCAGGATTCGGACAATTTCCAGAGAAGGAGATTGTGGAACAGTGTTCACTCATGATATCTCTTTTTAATTTTTTTCACCTTTATTCAGGTATAATTGACAAATAGAAATGGTATATATTCAAAGTATGCAATATGATGTTTTGATATATGTATATATTGTGAGATGATTGCCACGATCAAGCTAATTAATATATCCATCTCTTCACATAGTTACCTTTTTTGGGAGGGTGGTGAGAATTCTTAAGACCTACTCTCTTACCAAATTTCAACTATTCATTAACTATAGTCACCCAGCTGAACATTAGGTCTCCAGAACTTATTCATCTTATAACTGTAGGTTTATATCCTTTGACCAACATTTCCCCATTCCCACCACCCCATCTCCCCTGGCAACCACCATTCTAGTCTCTGCTTCTGTGAGTTCAACATTTTAAGATTTCACATATAAGGAGATCACACAGTATTTGTCTTTGTGTCTGGCTTATTTCACTTAGCATAATGTCCTCCAGGTTCATCCATGTTGTCACAAATGGTAGAATTTCCTTCCTTTTTGAGACTGAATAATATTTCATTGTGCGTATATCTATATATCTATGTTTACCGCATTTTCTTTATTCATTCATCCATCAACAGACACTTAGGTTGTTTCCACATCTTGGCTACTGTGAAAAATGCTGTGAGGAATATGGGGGTGCAGGTATCCCTATCACATACTGATTTCATTTCCTTCGGATATGTATCCAGAAGTGAGATTGCTGGATAGTGTGGTGGTTCTATTTCTAATTTCTTTGGGAACCACCACACTGTTTTCCATAATAGCTGTAGCAATTTACACTCCCACCAACAGTATATAAGGGTTCCCTTTTCTCCTGCCCTCAATGACACTTGTCACCCTCCTCTACTTGATAACAGCCATCCCAACAGGTGTGAAGTGATACCTTACTGTAGTTTTAATTTGCATTTCCCTCATGATTAGTGATGTTGAGCAACTGTTCCCATATCTGATGGCTATTTGTATGTCTTCTTTAGGAAAATGTCTATTCAGGTCCTTTGCTATTTTTAAATTGTGTTATTTGGGGTTTTTTTGCTATTTAGTTATCTGAGTTCTTTATATATTTTGCATGTTAACCTCTTATCAGATATATGGTTTGCAAATGTTTTCACCATATTTCATGGGTTGCCTTTTCATTTTATCATTTCCTTCATTGTGCAGAAACTTTTTTGCTTTTTATCATCCTAGTTATTTTTGCTTTTGTTGCCTGTGTTTTTGGTGTCATATCCAAAAGAAAAATCATTGCCAAGACCAATTTTGAAATAGACAGCTTTTTTCCCTATGCTTTATTCTAGGAGTTTTATAATTTCAGGTCTTACATTGAAATATTTAATCCATTTTGAGTTGATGTTTGCTTATGGTACAAGGAAATGATATAATTTCATATTTTTCCATGTGGATATCCAGTTTTCCCAATACTAGTTATTGAACTAGTTTCCCTGTTGTGTGTTCTTGGCATCTTTTTCAAAAATTAGTTGACTCCATATGCGTAAGTTTATTTATGGGCTTTCTGTTCTGTTCCATTGGTCTATATGTCTGTTTGTATGCCAGTGCCATATTGTTTTTATGATATAAAATGGCTTTGTAACGTTATTTGAAGTCAGGAAGTGTGATGACCCTAGCTTTATTCTTCTTGATCAAGATTGCTTTAGCTATCTGGGGTCTTTTGTGTTACCATGCAAAATTTAAGATCTTTCTTTCTATTTCTGTGAAAATGCCATTGGAATTTTGATAGGAATTACACTGAATCTCTACATTGCTTTGGGACATAGAAACATTTTAACAATACTGATTCTTCAAATTCCTGAGTGTGAGCCATTTTTCCATTTATTTGTATCTTAAATTTCTTTCATCAATATTTTATAGATGTCCATGTCCCAAAAGATGTCCATTACAGAGGACGTGTGGTAATTTTGAATTTCTATTTTTGGAACACATCTAACAACATGAATGATCTCCGGGCTCAAATTTGGAATCCTGTGTTATAAGCCAATGGTTTGAAACAGTGATAAAAAGAAACCACACAAAATAGCTGCCTATGCAATTCCTTTTACAATTCAAGTCCATTCAATCACCAAAGGCCAAGAATAAGAACTCTATTATAAAAATGTTTCACAATTGATGAGCCCAGGGCCTTTGCATCCACATGAAGTCACATTGTGAAATAGGAAGAGATAAAATGAGCAGAGGACATTTAATATTAATAAGAGGGTCACGATATTATGAAGACATAACAATCATAAACGTGGATGTGCCTATAAGCAGAGCTGCAAAATATATGAAGCAAAACCCAGCAGAACTGAAAAAAGCAGATGAATCTACAATCACAATGTAAGACTATCAAGTACTTCTCTCAGTAACTGATAAAACAATGAGATCAAAAAAAGAGCAAGAATCAAGAATCTCTGGTTCCAAAATGGCAACATAGAAGCAAGATGGCTTCATTCCCCTCCCCTCTAGAAAACCAAAAACAAATATACATTGCTGAGACTATCACGAGCAATATCCTAAACTCAAATACGAGAATGAGACAGTTCTCAGGGATATAGAGAAGTGGAAAAAACTCCAAGCAGATCTTAAGAGAATTAGACTTCCGTATCTGTAACATCCCTCCACCCAATCTGCCTGGCACCAAGCATATGGAAAATTTCCCACTGACTCTCAGTTTCTACACCAGAAAAAGTAAGATCAAGGGTGACAACCAGCTTCTCCACCATCTTGGGTTCCCTGGCAGGAGACCTGTCCCTGCCTCCACTCACAAGAAGCATCAAGAGTACCTAAAGGGAAACATACCCCCAAGGACATCCAGATATAAAGGAGGGAAGTGGGACTAGCATCCCCAGCCCTAGAAACTCTTCTCTGTAACTCAGCCAAAAGAGATGCCAAATCAGAGTGGCTGTTCGGCACTATGAAGACGTAGAAGGTGTGTTCCACAGGTCCCCAGGACACAACACCTAGCCAGCTTTCCCATACTGCCAGGACATCCCTTTGGAGCCTCCCCCATTTGGGATGGGCAGCACTCTAATCATTTACTAGAGCTGAGGCAAGCCTGGGCTTAAGGCACCATCTAGTGCCAAAAAGGAGGCAAAAACCTAGTTGAAAAAAAAAATAAATAAAAAGAAATCCAACAGGTAAATTACAAAGAATTTATAAGCAACCACATCCCATAAAAGCCAAAAGAATCCAGAGAAGACTGGAATACATAAATAATACTTCAATGCAAAGACATAGATGTACATCCATAGGAAACAGCAGCAAGCAGGGAACCATGTTCTCCCCAAGCAGACAAAACAAGGATTCAGTGACTGATCCTAATAAGATGGTGATATGTGAGCTCTCTGACCAAGAAATCAAAATAGCAATTTTGTGGAAAATCAGTGACCTCCAAGATAACACAGAAAAGCAATTCAGAAATTTATCACAGAAATTTAACAAAAGGGATGCAATAATAAAAAATATCAAACGGAAATCTTGGAACTGAGAAACACATTAGCTGAAAGCAAAAAGTCATTAAAGGCTCTTAACAGCAGAATGAATCAAACAGAGAAAAGAATCAGTAAGCTTGAAGACAGGCTATCTGAAAATATATAGTCAGAGGAGAAAAAAAGAAAAAAGAATGAAAAAGAATGAAGATCATCTACAAAATATAGAAAATTAGTTCAAAAGACCAAATCTAAGAATTATTGGTGTTCAAGTGGGAGTTCAACAAGACCAAGGGATAGAAAGTTTATTCAAGTAAATAATAATAGAATACATCCCCAAACCTGAAAAAGATATAAATATCCAGGTACAGGAGGTCAGAGAACACCAAACAGATCTAACCCAAATAAAACTACTCCAAGGCATATAATAATCAAACTTTCAAAGGTCAAGGCAAAAGAAAGGATCCTAAAAGCAGCAAGAGAAAAGAAGCAAGTAACATATATATATATAAAAAAAAAAAACCCCAATTCATCTAGTAACACAGACTTCTCAACTGAAACCATACAGAGCAGGAGAGAGTGGGAAGACATTTTCAAAGTGCTGAAAATAAAAAAAAAAACCCTGCCTTCCAAGAAATTGTATCCAGCAAACCTATCCTTCAAATATGAAGGAGAGATAAAGTCTCTCCCAGACAAACAAAAGCTAAGAGAATTCACCACAACCATACCCATCTTAAAAAAAACCCTAAAGTTCTTCAATCTGAAAGAAAAAGAACTAGCATATGAAAAAAAATATTTGAAGTTATAAAACCCACTGATAAAATTAAGTACAACCACAATCTCAGAATATCTCAATGCTGTAACTGTGGTCTATAATCCATTCATAACTCTGATATGAAGCCTAAAAGACAAATCTATCAAAAACAGTAATAGCTACAGCAACCTGCTAAGAGATAGACAATATAAAAATATGCAAACTGAAACAACAAAAAGTCATAATGTGTGAAGGACAGAGTTAAAATATAATTTTTTTTAGTTTTGTCTTTGTTTCTATTCTTTCCTTTGTGATCTAAGATAAATCATCTCTTTAAAATAACTTGTTATATCTATAAGATGTTTTCTGTAAGCCTCATGGTAATCAAATGAAAAACCTATAATAGATACACTAAAACTAAAAAGCAAGAAATTAAAACATACTGCTAGAGAAATCACTTAACCACAAAGGAAGACAGTAAAAACGGAAGAAAGGGAGAGAAGAGTTATAAAGTAATGGGAAAATAAGCAATAAAATGGAAGTAGTAAGTCCTTAGTTATCAATAATAATGCTTAATGTAAATAGACTGAATTCTCTAATTATTAATAAAAGACACAGAGTGGCTGAATGGATGAAGAAATAAAACCTAACTATATGCTGCCTATAAGAAAACCACTTCACCTATAAAGACACACATAGACTGAAAGTAAATGGGTGGAAAAAGGTATTCTACTGAACTGGAAACCAAAAGAGAGCAGGAGTAGTTATACCTATATCAGATAAAATAGAATACAACTCAAAGGCTATAAAAAGAGACAAAGAAGGTTACTATATAATGATAAAAGCATCAAGTTAGCAAGAAGATACGACAATTATAAGTATCTATGCACCCAACACGAGAATACCCAAGAATATAAAGCAAACATTAATAAATCTAAACAGAGAGAGAGAGACTGCAATACAATAATAGTGGGAGACTTCAACACCTCACGCTGTCCATGTAATGGACAGATCATTTAGACAGAAAATCAACAAAGAAACATTGAAGTTAAACTGCACACTAGACCAAATAGGCCTAACTGACACTTATAGAACATTTAACCCAACTGCTGTAGAATACACATTCTTTTCATCAGCCCATGGAACATTCTCCAGAATAGACCACATTTTAGGCCACAAAACAAGTGCTAACCACTTAAAAAAAGGAAAAATCATATTAAGTATCTTCTTTGACCACAATGGAATAAAACTAAAAATCAGTAAGAAGAGGAACTTAAGAAACTATACAAACACATGGAGATTAAACAACATGCTCCTGAATGACCAATGGGGTGATGAAAAAATTAAGAAGAAAATTAAAATATTTCTTGAAACAAATGAAAATGGAAATACAACATACACAAAACTATGGGAAACAGCAAAAGCTGTACTCAGAGGGAAGTTTATAGCAATAAACACCTACATCAAAAAAGTAGAAAGACTTCAAACAAACAACCTAATGATGCCCCTCTCAAGGAAGTAGAAAAGCAAGAACAAACCAAATCCAAACTTAGTAGGATGCAAGAAATAATAAAGGTCAGAGCAAAAGTAAATGCGATTGAGACTTAAACAATACAGAAAATCAATGAAACAAAAGGTTGGTTTTTTTGAAAAGATAAACAAAACAAACCTTCAGCTAGACTAAAACAAAAAGAGATGAGACTCAAATAAATAAAATCAGAAACAAAAAAGGAGACATAACAACTGAGACCACAAAAATACAAAGAATCATTAGAGATTATTATGAACTATGTGCCTACAAATTGGAAAACCTGAAAGAAATGGATAAATTCTTGGAATGTACAACCTACGAAGATTGAACCATGAAGAAATAGAAAATTTGAACAAACCAATAATGAGTAATAAGATTGAAGCTATATTAAAACATCTCCCATCAAAGAAAAGCCCAGGACCTGATGGATAGATTCACTGCTGAATTCTACCAAATATTTAAAGAATTAATACCAACTCTACCCAAAATCTTCAAAAAAACTGAAGAGGAGGGAATACTTTCAAACTCATTCTTTGAGGTCAGCATCACCCTGATATCAAAGCCAGACAAGGACATAACAAAAATAAATAAATAAAAAGGAAAGAAAACTACAGGCCAATATCCCTGATAAACATAGATGTACAAATCTTCAACAAAATACCAGCAAACTGAATTCAACAACACAATAAAAAGATCATTCATCATGATCAAGTGGGATTCATCCCAGGGATGCAAAGATGGTTCAACATATGCAAATCAATAAACATGATACATCACATTAACAGAACCAAGAACAAAACCATATAATCATTTCAGTAGATGGTTAAAAAGCATTCAGTATTATTCAATACCACTTTAAGATAAAAACTCTCAACAAACAGGATGAATGGATAAAGAAAATGTAGCAGATGTACACAAGAAATATCATTCAGCCAGAAAAAATAAAATCCTGTCATTTGCAGCAACATGGATGGAACTAGAGGTCATTAAGTGAAATAGGTCAAGCACAGAACAATAAATATCACATGCTCTCATTCATATATGGTAGCTAAAAACGTGAGTGGAAAGAGAGAGCTAATGGAGTCAGGTTTTCTATTACGGGGAACAAAAATGTTCTAAAATTAGATTGTGGTGATTGTGTAAACTCTGTGAATAAACAATAAACCATATACTAAAAACATATACAATAAAACACTTTAAATGGCTGAATTGTATCATATGTGAAATGTGTTTCAGTAAAGCTGTTGCCTAACTTCAAGAGTTGCCATAATGCTACAGTAATCAATATCATATGGTTCTGGCAAAAAGATATGGACACAGATTATTGAACAGCATACAGAATTCAAAAATAGATGCAAACTTATACAATCTATTAACTTTTGCAAAGGCACCAAAGCAATTTGATGGTGAAAGGAAAGTCTTTTCAATAAATGGATATCAATATGGAAATACATGAACTTCAAATCCTATCTCACACCATGAACAAAAATTAGAAAACAGTCTAGATATAAAAACCAAAACCATAAAGTTTTAAAGAAAACATGTAAAGATATCTTTGCAACTTGAGGATGGGAAAAAGTTTCTCAGGACACAGAGAGCAATAACCATAAAAGAAAAAAAGTGATAAATTAGATTTAATCAAAATTAAAAATGCTCATCAAAAGACACCATTGAAAAAATGATAGGCAAGCCACTGATGGGAGAAAACAGTCACAAAATAATTATCTGACAGAAGGCTTGCAAACATAATATGGAAAACTGCACCAATTAATCATAAATAGACAAAAAAATTACCAGGCAGAGGACTTGAACAGACAATATGCAAATAAGAAGATACATGAACAGCCAATATGCAAATGACAAGGTACATAACATCATTAGTCATCAGGAAATGCAAATTAAGACCATAAGAAAATACCACTACACACCCACTAAAACCAATAAGAAAGACTGATGACACCAAATGTTAGTGAAGATATGGAGTACTGTAATTTTCATACATTGCCTATGGGAATGCAAACTGACACAAGCGTTTAATAAAAAGGTTCGACAGTTTCTTCTAATGTTCAACATAGACCTAACTTTTAACCCAGCCAACGCCACTCATGGATGTTTAGTCAAGATAAATGACAATGTACGTCCTCTAAAAGAACTGCACACAAATGTGTTCACGGCAGCTTTATTCACAATTGAAAAAACTGGAAACAAGCCAATGTGTAGCCAGCACAGAATGCATAAACAATCTGTGTGATACTCATTACAGTGAGGCACATTTCAGCAATAAAAAGGAAAAAATCACCGATACTCGTAACAACATGGATGGATTTCAAAATACCACGCTGAGCAAAAGCTGCCAGACACAAAAGAGCACATACAATGTGACACCGTTTATGTAAAGTTGTAGAATAGGCAAAACTATCTAAAGTTAAAAAAAGAAAGATAAAAAGAAAAAAAAAATCCCTGAACAGTAGCTGCCTTGTAGGGATGAAGATTGACTGGAAATGGACCTAATGGGGCTTTCTGGGGCTATGGAACGTCCTGCACTGGGACAGGAATACCAGTTGCACAGTGTGTCCATTTTGGCAGAACTGAATGGTGAGGTTTACGCATTTCGATGTAAATTTTACCTTAAAATGCTAAAGTAATTTAAAAAACCACCACCACCATTGAATGGCGGCGAGAAATGTGTAGACAACAATAGGATACAAGAAGGGAAGAATGCTGTATCTGGGGGAATCCGGATTCACTAGATCTTGTTTTCTTTTATATGTTTGAAATTTTTATGATAAAAAGTTGGAAGGAAGGGAGGGAGGGAGGGAGGGGCACTGGGCTTTAATTACAACCTTTAATCTGACTCTATTTTTCTTAGAAATGAAATAGTAAGCCAACTCTTTGAGGAACAGTATTTTCAATTAATTAAACAGTATCCATTTCTAAAAATATTCTATTTATTCAGATCAGGAACTTGGAGAGTGGATAAATTTAACACGAGGGATCAATTTCTTCTATATATTTGCCTAATTACCCTAGAACAGGCTTTCTCAACCCAGACACTGTTGACATTTGGGGCTGGATGATTCTTTGTTGTGGGGGGGGCTGCCTTGGGCCCGGCAGGGTGTTTGGTGGCACCCCCGGCCTCTGTGTACCAGAGGCCAGCAGCATCACATCCCCTCCACACACAGACACACACACTTGTGACAATAAAAATGTCTCCAGACAATTGCTAAATGTCCCTTGTGGGGCAAAACTGCCCAGCTGAGAACCTCTGCCCTAGAACATGCATTTTCGTATCACCCCTAAGGGGATGAACATTGGTTCTTAGGAGATGAAAAAAATCTTAGATATTACAAATATTTGGGAAAAACCATTGCTAGGGAAAAAACTATGAGGGGCTTTTGCCAAGTTTGTTGATGTCTTTTCAGATGATTGTGAATCTCAAAGCTTTTATTTTCAAGTACATAAACAGATATACAATGTATCTGTGGCATTAAAATTTCATAGTGGGAATTAGAGAAAAAAAGTTTTAAAAGGCTCCATGGCGGGTGGTGATTAAAAAAAAAAAAAAACAAAAGGCTGAGAAACACCCCCCTATAAAGACACCTGATTCAGCTTTAAGCAATCACCCCCTGCAGGGGCCTGGGACCCCCAAAGCAAGCCTTCCAGCATTCCACGGAGTCTTCATGTGGACGAGGAAAATTTGACAAAATAAGTGCAGTTGCTTCTCAGAACCTCTGCAACTGTCTTGGAACCTTGGAATGTCATATTATAAAAATTTAGGGGACAAACTATGAGGGCCTCTTGCCAAGTTCATTGATCTCTCTTGACATAACAGCAAACCTGAAAGCTTCCATTTTTTCAAGTTGTAAGAGAAACCATACAAGTTAGGCTGACCTCAGACAAATGACCATCAATTTGTCCTGGTGGAACCAATGACCTAAGCAGCCCATGCCATTTTATACGATTCTTAAAAGAAGATGTGGCATTTTTCAAGCCTCCCATCTACCAGCAAAACCCCTTGATAGCAAATTTCATTTCATTAAACGATGCAAAACAAACAAACCTTGCAATTTCCTCTGCTTCCCTGTTTCCTCTTTCTTTATGCAAAAGTCTGCCTGAATACTCTAAGTACCAGCTGGTTTATAATATTTAATATTCATGCTTGGTGGAGTTAAACCTGGCATAGATGATATCTTGTGATGATTTCTCAATTCATAGTTAAAACCTACTTAGATTCCTTCAGCAAAAGCAAACACCCAGGAACTTGCCTGCAAAGACCCGCTAGTGTGTATACTCCATTCTCAAGGAGCATGCCATCAACAGTAATAACACTGAGGCTAAATGAGAACCTTTCTAACAAATGGTTCCTCTACCATGAGGCGTTAGAGCATTATGATGGTATTTCTGACCTTAAAATGACAGAGGGAAGAAGGAACAACAGTGTGATGGCTAACTTTGGTTCGGCTGGTCAACTTGGCTAGTCTATGGTGACCAGTTGTTTGGTCAAACACAAGTCTAGATGCTGCTGTGAAAGTATTTTTAGAAGTGATGAAGATTTATAATCAGTTGACTTTAAGTAAGCAGATTACCCTCCATAATGTGAGTGGGCCTCAGGCCAACAGTTGAAGGCCTTAAGAGTAGGGACTGAGGTTTCCCAAATCAGAAGGAATTCTACCTCAAGACTGCAGCATGTAAATCCTGCCTGAGTTTCCAGCCCACTAGTCTGCCCTGTATATTTCAGGCTCAAGACTGTAACATTAATAACTCTTACCTGAATTTGCAGCCTGCCCTACACATTCCGGATTTGCCAGCCCCCACAATCTCGTGAGCCAATGGAAGGGAGGGAGAGAGGGAGGCAGGAGATGCCCTACGGGTTCTCCAGAGAACCCTAACACAAACCGGAACATAAATTCCACCTAGAAAACACCTGCACTCCAGACGGCACTCTATGAAGATGGGAAGCAGGTGGCAGTGTAGACACTGACTCGCAGAGCCGAAGACCGATCAATCTACCCGCAGGAAGCGGTGCTGGTGAGAAGCAGCTATTCACTAGGCAGGGCCCCGCAAAGCTTTGGAATTAGAGCCCCAGGTGCTGCAGCAGGCAGGGGCGAGATGTGAGGCTGGAAGCAGAGAAGCAGGTGGAAAGTCCCCATAGACTCTAAACTCTCCAGGTCCCCATCCCATCCTGCAAAACCAGAAAACCACCCCCTTGACTCTTGAGGACAGAAGCTTTAACCATCTGAGGCTCTGGGCTTGGGGAAAAACAGGCAAATGGAGGGCATGGCTGAACAGACAGACTGAAAATATGGAGATTAAGTGAACTGCTGAGAAGTGACCCGTGAGCGCCTCCATCCTCCTGCTTAGCTCCTGGGAGGCCAGATTCACATACACCAGGCAGGAGCATAAATAGCCTCTTCTGGGGAATCCAACAGCCTCCAAGCAAAGGCCAGATGCTAACACTCAAGGTCAGCCAGTGAAAACCCAGCTCGTTCCAATCACCCTTCAGTGAAGCCCGATTAACAAGCCCTGCCCAGGTAGCTTTACGAGTCAACCTTAAATAAGAACAAACAGCCAAAAATAACCACATGTTCGAGGAAACTGGATACAAAAACACAAAGAAAGAGAAGGCAGGGAGCTGATGAAACCTGCAAACAAAGAGAGGTAAGAGAGATTGTATCCATGGGAAAAAAAAAGAACAA
>NW_012142634.1:3603532-3640498 GCF_000956105.1 Propithecus coquereli
TACAAAAACACAAAGAAAGAGAAGGCAGGGAGCTGATGAAACCTGCAAACAAAGAGAGGTAAGAGAGATTGTATCCATGGGAAAAAAAAGAACAATTTTAAAAAATTCTTTTTAAAATCAAGAAAGAGCTCAGTTCTGGGAAATTAAAAATACAAAAATCGTAATGAAAATTCTGTAGAAGGGTTAGTAGATAAAATTTTTGAAATCTTCCTGCAAGACGAACAAAAAGACAAAGGTATGACAATTGGAAAGAAAAGATTTTTTTAAAAAGATAAGATCAGTCCGAAAGACTGCACATTTGCCTAATATGCTTCCAGAGAGAAGAAGCGGGGAATATAGAGGTGTAGGAACACGAAGTTCCAGATCGAAAGGACCCTCAAAGTGCCCAGAATAATACAATAAAAGAAATCCCTGCAAAGCACATCACTGTGAAACTGTAGATGACCAGAGAAGAGACCCTAAGAGCTTCCAGAGAAAGAAAAAACAAAACAGAGAAGAGGAACACCCTCTGACGTCTTGCAAGCACACTGCAAACTGCAACCCTATGTGGAAATGATTTCAACCTAGAATTCTGCACGCAGCTAAAGAATTAAGAGATTTTCAAACATAAAAATCTCAAAACATGTAACTCATATGCCCCCTTTCTTAGGAAACTATAATTGAAAGTGCTTTTCCTCCCTGGAGGCTTTCTCTGTTGCCCTGATCGGAATTCTCAGCTCCTCAATCCCAGAGCACGGTGTGTTCAGGCCGTTAGCGTCCTCACCCTGGAAGAGGACACGGGCCATGTCTGATCATTCCTGTACCCTCCCCAACGGCTGAGCCCAGTACCAAGGAAACAGAAAGGGCTCAAAAAGTGTCTTCTGAATCTTCCTCAGTCAGATATACATTCCAGATCTTCTCTGTCATGTAAAAAACATATCCCACAAGCAACAATTGCCCCTTTTCATACTGTAATAGAATTGTGTAAAACTGAAACATTCATGTGCCACAATTTGAGTGCATTGGTCTTGTTTTAGCAAAGCTTTTTAACATTATTTGTTTAGAGCCCGGGCAACTACAGTGTTGGTGCACTTTCTCTATAAAGGGCCAGATAATAAATATTTTCAGTTTTGCGGGCCACATGTCTCTTTTGGAACTACTCAGCTATGCCATTGTAAAGTGAAAGCAGCCACAGACGACACGGAAATGAACAGGCATCTCTGTGTTAAAAAAAACCCTCTATACTTACAAAAACCAGCAGCCTGGATTTGGCCGCATGCTGTCATCTGGATGACAGTATTGCCTTATTCCCACCATTTTTACAGGGAAGACGTTACTTAATAGCTGGACTCGGCACTAATAATGTGTTTTTTATACTTTTCTCTCTTAAATTATCCTCTCTCTGGAAGTTAAATCAAGACCCAGTGAAAAATCAAGATGGTGCTACGAGAGACCATTCCCTTTTCAGAATCCCCCTGGTTTAAAAACCCTGGCAGGGTACACCACCTTTCTCTACTTTAAATCTTAAGCTTCCTTTAGTTCTGATGAAACCACTTGCCCTTGGAAATTGTGGTCTCTGCTTTTCCAATCAAGGGTGGTTTAGGCCGCCTTCCAGAGCAAGTCCCATAAGACCGCCGCCACGGGGACCTGCTATTTGCTGATAGTGTCCACCTGAGCACTTCTGACAAGTGTTGTTTGGCTGCTTACGGTAGATTAAGAACAAGATCCTTTGTTTCCAAAAAAAAAATCAATGTTTGTTCTTAAGTTCAAAGAAAAGCAACTGTTCTACAGGGTGATATCAGGACATGGGCTACATTCCAGTTGCCAATTATCTGCAAACAGAGCAGAAGCGAAACCCACATCCACCCAGCAAGGGAAGTAGGCTCAGGATATCCCTTGGTCCAGAACCCCTCTGCCCAAGTCCAGCCTATTAAATTGATGGTTTTTAAGGAAGAAAAGAGTGTTTGCATCAAAATGAGAGTTCCCTGAAGTCACCCCCCCTGAGGAGCGGAGTCACACCAACCACTAGGCTTCCTATCAGCTACGAAGAAACCCAGAAACCAGCACTGATGGTTTTTCTAAGTGGATATGGCAGCTCCATTCAAGCCAATCACTGACCTGTCGTTAGAAAAAGGGAAAGAGAACAGAGGAAAACACCACCATCAAAGCCTAGAGGCTGGGGAGGATTCTGTCTGCCAAGTAGCAAAAATGTGTAACATTTTAAGTAACCTCTTAAGCAAAGAATATAAAAGCCTCTGCCAAAAAGCTTGTCTAGCACAGACCAGACATCAGCCCTGTCAGAAAATGCTTCTTGGTGAATGGAAGGGAGGATGTGCATCTAAAATAAACATTTTTGTGGGGCCTAGCCTCTCATCTCTGGGGTCCAGCAGTCTGCCATGGTACATGAGAACTATTTCTTTCCCAAGTCCAAATGTAGAAGCAGATACTAAATTGTGCTACCGTCCTCAGCCAGGACTAAGGTTTTCCTATAGGACTTCACTGCAGTGCTTTTAATTCTTAAAGACCCTTAAAACTGAGCACTAAGTTTTGGGGAGGACAGAACATGGAGGGAGGGAGAAAGGAAAGGAAGAATGGAAGGAAGGGAGGAAGGAAGAGAGGGAGGGAAAAACAAGCAGGGCAACAGAACTCAAGTGACCCTACAAGGAGACATGGAGAGAAGATGGGAGCTGACCCCAGGTAAACACTATTCCAGGTACCTCCGAACAATGCCAGCAAGGGACTCCCTGACAATAAGAAGACAGTATCTTGATACAGCAGAAATTTTTCCAGCTGGTACCTACAACTCCTCCAAAACAAATGCTCATTTAAAATGTGACTTCAAAGAGAAGAATCAAATTTGGGGAAGAAGCAATTCCAAATGGATGTTCTGCCTTAAGTGGCAGAATGAGTGGAGGCCTAGAAGACCCTTGAGGCTTTCTTTTAAAAGGACGTTTGTCATTGGGTTTAGGGCCCACCCTAAATCCAGGATGATCTCATCTTAAGATCTTAACTTAATTACATCTGCAGAGATCCTTTGTCTTTCCTTTTTTGGCATGTAAAACAGAGTTCATTATTTTTTAATAAAAATATACATGTGTATATGTATGTGAAATGATTACTACAGTCAAGCAAGTTAACACATCCATCTTCTCACAGTTACCTTTTTAATTTTAATATTTTTTTTTTTTTTTTTTTTGGTGAGAGTACCTGGAATCCATTACCTTAGCAAGTTTCCAGTATACAATGCAGTATTATTAACCAAGACCCTTTTTCCAAATAAGGTCACATTCACTGGTTCCAGGGACCAGAACTTGAACATATCTTTCTTGGGGCCCCTACTCAACCCACTACAGTCTCCAACAAACTAGAGGAGAAAATTAGTTCTTTATTTAAATTAACATGGACTGTGAACACTTCATTGTATTTGATTATTGAAAGACCCAAGATACTATCGAGTCAGAGGCTGGTGTCCTTGGACAAGTCACTAAGCCTTTCTGAGCCTCAACACCCTTATATGTAAAACAGGGACAAACTGCGCCCAGGCAGTTGTGTGGGCTGACAGTGATTCATTTAGAGTGCTTGCATCCCAACATCTTGTTCACAGGCCCTAATCTCCCATGGCTCTGAGGAAAATATACAAAAACCACTCCACAGGAAAGAGCATTCAGTTATTTCTTGATCCAACCATTTTTAGGGTGTGTCTTAAGTATACAGGGAAAAAAAAGAACAGATTAAGATGACAGGCTTGCCGAAGTTAGATAATGACCCGACCTGTGGGAAATTATGGACTTGGCATCATGAGACAATCCTGTCCTATTCCAGTGGGCACCCGTGGCCACAGTTCTCCAATTATCCCAAGAATCACCAACCTCATCATCACCCGTCTGTCACCACCGGCTCAGTCCCCAGGGCATGAGCCGCATCTTAATTACCTTTGCATCCCCGACACGCGGCACAGCGCCTGGCGCCTAAGGCACTGAATAAACGTTGATGGAATGAATAAAGACATGAGCCAGGGTATTCTGGAAACTTCAGCTCTGGAAATAAACAGTAACATGGTAACTACTCCTTACTGCAAGTCACGATGCTAAGTGCTCTCCCTCTATTGACTGGATTAAATAAGGTAATGTCCCTAACCATTTTGGGAAGGCTGGTGCCCCAGAAATGTTAGTGCTCATCGTCATGTATTTTAATCCTCATTCCAACTGAGAATGGAGGCATTCTTCTTCCCAAGTGACACAGCAGGGACTCCAGGAGAGAGAGGTGAAGTCACAGAGCTAATACCTGGCAGAGCCAGGATTTGTCAAACCTCAAAGACCTGTGTCCTTTCCCACCACATCACACTGCTCCTGATCCATATTAGTCAGCCTTTGCTTTAAGCTGGGCCCAGCTCACATATCTAGGGTCAGACTGCATATTACGGTGCATGTGTATGTGTATGTATTTATATATATATGTATACACATGTGCTATATATTTGTATACACACATAATACCTTAAATGAAGAAATAACCTGGACAGAACAGTGAACTGGACGACAGAGAGTCCCAGAGAATGTAGCGAATTATTAACACCTTGAGCTGCCAAGTTCCCAAATCATATTGTCAAGGGGTAAAGCGTCGCATGTTACACTTTGCCGAGCACATGAAAGCAACACATACGATGTTCTGTAAACTCCAGAGCCTCGTCCACAGGCTTATGACTTCCTGTCGAGTATCTTGTTTCTAACCCAACCACCCTACAGTGAAGAAAAAATGAACTGTGCTTAACATTCACATACCAATGCTTTTCTCGCCACCTACATTCCCAAAGAAAGCGACCAGGAAACGTGGCCGGGGGAATTAAAGAGCATCCTAGCCAGGAACTTACAGGAGGAATGGATGCTGGGGAAGCTTTTGCGGCCCTCGGACACCAGATCGGGGTCACCTGTGCAGTGCATTTCCGAGTTCATCACTCCATCTGGAAAGCAGCGGTAAAAGAAATCGGGGCGAGGTCTACAAAAGACACCATGGACATTTTCAATATAAAATGCTGCCATCGCAAAAGATCCCACGCTGACCCACCACACCCCGCTGTCCCCAGCACCTCCCTCGGCCCCCTTGGCATCAACACTGGAGCTCCCCACGGAGCACTCTAGACACGGTGGTTTGGGGGAGAGCTCAGGCTTTGAGGTCAGAAAGATCAGAGTCGGAGCTCCCACTTGCCACTTACTAGTTTTATGACCTTGGGAAGGTCACTTGCCTCCCCCAGCTTCGGTTTCCACATCTGTAAAAAGGGGAAACAAACACCTACCCAAAGGTGAGGTCCTGAGGATTAAGTGACAGGACTTACAGAAGGCACCTAAGCACAGCGCTGCTGCCTCCAGGAGCCAAGACTCCAGGCTCCTCATGGCCTGTGTCCTGAATTTGGGTGGCCACTGGCCGTTCCTCAGGTCTCACTCAGCCTCACTGAGAGGACGTGAAAGCTCAGCTCTGGGATGTGGACAGTCCCCCAGGTTGGCTGCTCTAGTCTAGGGCAGGGGAGGGAGACCCGGAGGGAAGAGGGGAGGGTGTGGGCCTGACTCTGAGCCACCCCGACAGTGATCGCGACTACCAGTGACTGAGCATTTACTGGGTCCCAGACACAGCACTAAGCACTGCACATTCATCATACAGTGTAATTCCCACGAGAACCCTGCAGCAGAGCCTGGGGCCGTTTTCGTTATACAGGCGCGAAAAGGCAGGCTTAGGAAAGTCACACTCCTGCCCAAGGTCATAAACAACCAGTAAGTGGCAAAGATGAGCTCTGAACTCGCCCACACGCTTCACTCCATACTTCACTGCCTCACTCACGTGAGGACCATCATGCAGGGGGGTGACAGTTGATCACTCCTTTTCAATTCAACTAATATTCACTCAACACCTACCACGGGTGAGGCTTTGCTAATGCTGTAAACATGGTGCCCTCTTTCTGGGCACCCCAGGTCACAGTTCGCATACACTGACTCACTGGTCCCCCGACTCTGGGATCTAGGTAGGGCCTAAAGAATCTGTCAGAGCTGCCAGTGCACTGTCTCTCCCACACTCGGCCAGCGTTTCTCCACTTGGTAGTTTGTCCACCTGCTGAACCAGAACCTCAGAGGGGCAAGGCCTGAGAATCAGCATTTTATCAGGGCCCCATGGTAATTGTAAGCACACAGAGCTGGAGGAACATGGCAGCACCAGGTCATGCACTGCCTGAGTTTTATCCATCCCCCATTCCCCTCGGTGCCTGACCAGCACCCTGCACCAAGTAGGTAAAATTAATGCTGAGGTTCTGAGAGGGGCTCTAACTTGTCCAAGGCCAACAGCTAATCAGAGTCAAAGTCAGCTCTTAAATTCGGGTCTCTGGACTGCTAATCTCTGCAGAGACCAGCTCTCCACCAGAGCAGTCCGAGAAGAAGGAAAGATACATGGGGAACAGAAATGATTTCTCAGGGGCAGTAAGGGAAATGTGCCACATGCCAAGGCTCAAATGCCAATCCATGTGACTCCTCCCAGAGAGAGCATTAAATAAGTAATCTATGTATTCATCAGAGGCCAAAACTGACAAGCGAGTGTGTCTGGTGAGGCCCTGGGGTGGCAGTGGATGGACCCAGAGATGCCAGCAGTGAACCTTGACCCACGGGAAAGTCAGTTGGATACGTCCTTATTACTGATCCCCTGCTTCCAAAGTAGTGAGTTCACAATTCAAAGGAGAGGAAAGATCTGTGCTAAGGACAGAAATCCCAGAAGAACAATTTAAGGAAAAAACCAGATGAGCTCAAATCTGTCCCAGCCAGTGTCTTCTGGCCAAAGTTCCTAAATAGACGACCTTGATAGTCCAAGTTTCCATTGTTTTCCTTTTGGAACTTACCTTCCCACTATTAATTTAATAGTGTTTGTGCAGACTCCGTTCAAAGCAAGAGCCAAGGACACCGCTACAAAACAAAACCAACAGACAGAAAAGTAATCAGCTGGCTCTCAAATCAAAATCATCATCATCATCATTATATTATAATATTATTTAATTAATGACCATAGAAATATGAACCAATACTTTAAAAACAGAGATAAGCTTGGGTTGTTAGAACAAAATATAATTAGGACAGAACTTTGGAGAATGACCCATAAAATTCCAAGCCCCTATGACATGAAATTGCTCTCTCCTCCTCGACTGAAATTTTTACCATCACAGGAACCCATCTATCACTTTCTGGCCTGATATGAAAAGATTTAATACTGCAGCATGTAAAATTTCTTTACTAGTAGCAAGAAGCATAACTTTTTTATTTCCTCCTGGCAACCTTTTCAGACATAATTCTAATCAGAGGAGCTGCTGGAATCCTGCTGCAGACCAGGACGTTCCCACTGGGCGATTATCTCATTACTGACCCACTGCCCTCCCACAGGGTCCATGTGTTGGTAAACAAATCACTGTTTCTGAGAAGGTAGAGTCCCAAAGCCTCCCTGGGTTTCGAGAAGGTTTGCCCAGGTGGTGCTTTTTGCCATCTAAAATAACAAGAACTTCTGGAATACATTAATATTATTTGAAAATATACAGCACAGGGACTTTCTCCAAGCAGCTTGGAAAGGCTTTGCTGGATGCAGTACAGATTGTCCAAAGGGTGCAGGTGACATGAGTCACACAGCTCTCCCTGCAAAATGCTTGCACCTCTCTCCTGTGGTTTATCAAGACTGCACAAAAGGCACAGTCATCACTATCAATGTGATGGAAGGTCAAATGCCTTCCTTTATTGCAGAAGCAATAAAGACCTATTGATGCCCCATTCCACTGCTTTGTTGAATAATAAAGCGTGGGAGCGACTGTTTCCCTTTGGCAAATATTAACAGTTCAATACTAGCTGAGATTTATGTAAGAAGATAGCAGTGAGGGGCATTTTTCAGAAGGAACTGCCTGGAGCAATTCATGGCCCATCAGGGGAGACAAATACGTTGTTCTCCAAGGGGAAAGTACTGCGGGGTGGCCAACACAGTCACTAAGGTCACAGGCCACAGAGATGGGGACAAAACCCACCTGCTTCTAACAAGTCATCAGAAGCAGAGAGAATAAGAGGGACCACATTCAAATGAACGCCTTTGTCATAGGGAAACAAATCACCTAAGCGGGGATGGGGAAACAACTGGCCGTATGAGTGTGGGAGTGAAGGGGGCTGGGCTGCAGAGCGGGAGGACAGAGCAGGAGTCAGCTCTCGGCACTGCCATCAAAGCACCGAGCAGACAACGACGCTGCACAAATTGGAACTACGTGTGGAGGACTCGGAAAGATCCACTGATTGCACTGTGCACACACAGAGCCTTCCTTCCTCCCTTCTCTCGGGCAAGCTCAGGGCACTATTGAGAGGCCTGTGTTGCAGAGAGGAGAGAAAATTCCCTGGGCTGTCTTGGCATGACGATTACCAGGCTGTGAGAATGCCCTGAGATGACTGTGGTCTTCTCTGTGTTACGGTTGGCCCGGCAGGCTCTTCCTCACCCTGGTCCTCTCTGGGAATAAGCAACACTAGCTGATCCCCCCTCACCCCACGTAAATCTTGGTGAACTTCATACACAGCTACAGCGATCACTTCCCCAACCTCTGAGTCTGCTTATCGTAGCACAGAGTAGTTCCTCCAAAAGTCTGAGGTAGCTGAGCTAGAAAATGTGTGGATGTGACGTAACCACCAACAGCCGGCAACTTCCGTCTCCGATCCAAATGCCTAGGCGAACAGGGCAGGGTGGGAAAGGGTGATGATATTTAATAGGGACGTCATTTCAGCATTCTGGAGGTACACTGAACTGATTAATATTTTCCCCTGAATAGCACAACCCACCGATGCAAGGGCTTGTCACTGATGCCAGAGAGAAGGCTGTGTGGGGACCAGACCCTTAAAGGCTGGACAAGCGGGAAAAGGAACGGCCCCATCGGGAGCACTTGTTGATTAGCAATATCCCAGGGGGCTGGCCCATAGGGCTGATTTTACAGCATCCTACAGCACTGTGCGTTTGCGAGAAGAGTCGGAGAGACAGACAAGATCGTGTTTGATAAAGAAATTCAAAGCAACGTGTCCCGCGAGCTGGCTTGCAAGCAGCCAGTTTTGAGGGCACTACTGGTTGTAAGTATTCCCGAGGATTAGAGGGCTTTCGTTGTTGCTTTGTTGTGGTCGGAACTTCAATCCTGCAGTACTTTTATAACAGCGTTCTCTAGTATGCAGACCTGATTGCTCTGCGGCCTGGATTCCTAAAAGCCTGATGTCGCATCGGGCAAACCTCGCTCCTCTCACCCAGCACCAGACGCACAAACGTGGCCCCTGTGCACATGCACATAAAGGGGGCCCTTGGGGTGCAGGTTTGGGCCTGGGTCAAAGTCTGCTGAAGACACCTGCATGAAGAAGGGACCTGAGAACTAAACCCTCCTCGCTGGGAAAGTCCTGCATTCCAGACAACTTTGCAAAATCTATACCTAGTTTTCTGTCCTTGGTTTTTAAAGATCACTTCCCTACCACCTACTTCCAAAGCCTCCTAAAAGCAGTGATTTTTTTTTTTAAAGCTTTCTACACATGGGAGGCTCTTCATCATTTTTATAGGGCAGGCTCTCATTTATTTAGGCAAACAGAACATCCAATAACTCCGCCTTCTCTGTTAACATATAGGAGACAGAGTATGATGTTCAATTTTGAAATATCACCCCAAGGGAGATTTAGCTGGGAATGAATAGTCTAGAGGAAGTAACCGTGGGCTGCTTACTGCCATGACAACAGCCTGGCTCCAAAGCCAGCCGTCAATTACGGCCATCACCATGAAAGACAGTTCGTACCCACAGCCACTTATCTTGGGACTCCGTGCCAGGGGAACCACGAAATAAAGAATGAAGCAGAGGGGTTTCCAGGTCAACTGGGAGGGCTCCCAACAGGACATATTGGGGACCACAGTGATATCCACCCAAACACTGCCTGGCTGCTCTAGCCACCTGTGGGAGGACATCTATGCCCCTCTTGGAGAAACTGATCTTTTCTCAACTCAGCTGAGGAGAGCAAGACTGTGTGAGCAAAACCCCAAACCACAGATGAGTAACCTGGGCTACACACCTCACCTGAGTGGGGGCATCTACAGGCTGGGCAGAGACTCACGACTTCTGTGTCCAGGCTGGAGAAACGAGCTGAGTCAGAGTCTCTGTCCAGAAAGTCTGGACCGAGAAACACGGTGACACTTGGTGGTGGGCATCAAAGCTGAACAGGCAGATCTGGGGCAGAAGTAACCAGCCCTGCAAGCCCAAGCCTCATACAGACCAGAGATATGGGGCAGCAGAAACAAAGTCCAGGCAGATGGGGCTGAGAGTGTGGGAAGAGGGAAGGCACGTTACAGGTGGAGGTTGTGAGTCAAGAGGGGGTCTCCAGTCCCGATGGCCCAGCTCCCCGTTCCAGCCCCCGTGAGGCACCTCTGGACTTCTGTTCCCTATTCGTGGATTCAGTGCGATTGCTTATTATTGCCCTATAATTAAACCCCTGATTTATTTGAGCTAACTTGAGAGGAATTCTGTTCTTTTCAACTAGACAGGGCCTGGCTGAAGCCTGGTTTTGTAAGAAACATTCTCTGTGCTGTTGCAGGGCAGAAGATTCCATACACCCTACACACACTCACACTCACTCCCTCACCAAGAAAACAGAGGACCACACTTTGCTACATTTTCATTGCCTCAAAGCCTAATGACTAACAAACAGACCCTTAAGTGAGGACTTTCATTTTTCCAGATTTACTACCTCGGTGAATGGGAAGTCCATACAATGCACCAAAAATAAAATTTGGGGTGAGGATCTGGGTGGCTTTTATGTGAGGTGTCAAAAAATCAACCTAATTCAGTTTTCCATATGATCATAAAGCTGAAAACTTGCCTACAGGTTAATTTATTGTGGTTGCTAAACAAGTCAAATAGTTTTGGCTGTCCCTTAATACTGTCATTTACTCAGCATTTGATTAATATGCAGACCATAAAAACAGACTGAATCCTAAAATGTCAAAACCCTGTCACATGCAGGCATGGCTCGGCCTGGGGAGAATTTATAACAGTGGTGTTATAATCAGTGACAAAGATTGAAGCACACTTCATGTAGTAATACAGTTCGCTTCAGTTTGCTTAACTGCCAAAATGTTCTCAAATTGAAGATGAGTTACGGAGTGTTTTCCAATTTCTATTTTATTTTATACATGGGTTTTGCCTGTAATCAACGGTACTTGGTTAAGCAGTCCCGCGGTTGATTTCTGTATTGCCCACGATGGGGGCTGATCAGACACAAATGTGAGATTTGGACAGTCAGTGGTGGCGAATTTGCTCTGCCCCACCGCCAAGAGCTACCCTGCCTCTGTGCCTGCGCAGCATAGCTCTCTGATGTGGATAGGACGTGATTAACATTCAGCACAACGGACAGCGACAACAGGCGGCCTCTGAAGATTCCTCACTTAGGACTGCACACCGGCTCTTCCTCTGGCTTAAAGTTTATGCTGTCTTGTTTCTCCCAAGCTTAATTCGACCAAAAGAAGAACACATTGGGTGCGACTGAGTTTTTTTAATGTGATAATCTCATTCAGTTCAGCCCCGTTCCCTAAAGCAGGAACTGTGAATACTCTACCTAAGAAGGCTTCCTTAATTTCAGTCTTGTCAGTCCGCCGGATAATTTTCACCACACAAATAACAGCCAGGGGTGTGAGGAAAGAAATTGCCTGGAAGAAATAACAAACAATCCCTTATGAGGACCTCGGTTTGCTGGCAGAAGGGCTGATTGATAATTAGTTGCAGTTAGCTTCATCTAGACTCACTAGCTGCGTGCTCTTACCAAACTCCTGACCTCAAAAGGAAAAAGGATGAATAATCCTATCTATACCCAGAGACTACACAGACTTCATAAATTGAAGGTCTGATTATAGGTTATAATTGGTTTGTAATTGCTGGGAGCCATGTATAAAGTGGTGGCTTTTTAAATGGAGAAGAATGGTCTATAATTAGGATGAGTCATCTTTGCCAGGAACTCCCCTCCCCCTCTCCTCTGCGAAAGGGTGAAAGAACCTTTGGCCTCCCGTTCCCATCTCTCTGGCAACACGCACGCATGTGGGACTTACTTAAAGTCAATCAGTTCATTGCCTTTTGGTGTCCTTTTGTCGAATACGTATTTCTTCTGCAAAGCAGAGGTTAGTCCTTTTGCATAAAGTCTCTTCTCCCCCAGCCCCTTTCCTCCACACAGAGACTCAACACTCACAGAATGAATTAAGCTGGTGGCATTTAGATGCAACCAACACTCCTTACAAAACCCACTAAGAGGCAGGAACCGTGCGAGGTACCATCAAGTCCAGGAGCCTCTCAAACCCTCACGATGGCTCCATGACTGTCTCCTCCAGGCTCAAGGACTAAGTGATGTGCCCAGAGACACACACAAGGCTTTGGAGATTAGGTTTTCTGCCCCCCATAATGAGTCTTTATTCCAGATCTCCATAATTAGTAAGCTGTTTTTAAACATTCCAGCAACCAAGAAAAAGGTATTGATGTTACTTCCTTATGATGATACCTTCTCAGGATATCAATATGGGAAGAAACTGAGCATCTCACAAACCCACACTGGCCCAGCAGTCAGTGGTGGGAGGGGTTGGGAATGGTAACTATTATCCAAATACTGTTGACGCTTCTGGAAATCCTCATCTCTGCTCTAATGAAACGCCACTTCCCAGAGAGCAGCTTCCTGATGGGACTAAGACATGAATGAAAGATGCTTTTCTTTTATAGAAACAGAATTCAACCAAATGAACAAAAGCTTTTGAAATAATTTTACATGCTCTACACACTTACTACAACCAGACCACCGGAGCTCGAATCATCTCGGGGGACTCCTCTTTGGAAACTGTCTTCAGAGACAGACAGTTTATGAGACACAAAAAAGAACCCTGTCTCCTTACTTGCCACTGTGTCTTTCTGACCCCAAAGCGTAGTGACCAGTCTGATGAGCCTCCTTATCAGCGGTGGCTCTGAATGACTTGGACTGTTTAGAAGTCAAATAAGCGAGTCTCGTCACCATGGAGGGTGTTCAGAGGCAAACGGCACGGGTGCTACGGGCAGATGCAGGAGAGGAGGCTCAGAACTGAGACAGAAGAAGCAGAGAATTTCCCCAGGGGCTACCCGGAAAGGCAACACTCACTGCTGAGTTAGAAGTTCCAATACATCCGTGAAAGCTTCCACAAGTTCCCAGGTGGCTCTCATATCTAAATCACAGTGGGACTTGTTAAAATGCCGATTCCCTCAAATATACTTCTATGGCAGGTCTGGGAATCTATATTTTTTAACAGCATCTCACTGGCACTGGGGATGAGCATCATTGCTTCAGAGATTTGACTCACACGTTCAGGACTTACAGAGCAACGACCGAAGCACCCTGCTCACTTAAGTCCACTGTTAAGGTCAAGGCCAGAGAAGTCCTTGTTTCCCCAAATCCAAACATCAAGCCTACCAGCCTCGCTCCCTCTTTTCTGCTTCTTTAAGCACCACGTACAGACCAGGCCACAGGCTCCCAAATAGAGGAAAGCGACTCACTCACCAAATAGTGAACAGCCCTGTTACGGCCCTACCAAGTCAACCCTTACATAAGAGAACAACATAGAACTAGAGAAAACATCATAAGACAATCACAGTTGATTTAATATAAGGTAAGACAGAAATAAAACCCCAGAAAAAAATATGAGGTGGGAACACTTTCCTGACGAGGCTCCCAAAGGAAATCCCAGAGCAAAAAGGCACTGACCCAACAGGAGGTGGGGCCGCCAGGTGGGAGCCTCAGGGCAGGGCGAGGTGTGGGAGCCCAGCTGGTCGCCTGGCAGCCTGGGGTCTCCCTGAGCACCACTCCCTGCCTCAGCTCACCTGCTCCTATTGGATCCTCACTCCCACTCCCCCAACAAGACTGGACTTAATTTAACCCTTTTTACAACTTTCCCAGGTAGGTGCATATTGGTTTCTTTTCTAGACCCACTGATCAATTGCTTTTTGAGCTAATGGTAAAAACCCGGAAGGGCTCACAGCGCCCCACCTCAAGAGCTTCTCAGGCAAGGGAACGCAGCCTTCGAAGCGCCGCAGCTCCCACCCCAGCGCGGCTGTAACAGACACGCATGTGTGAGTGTGCGACTAAATGCTTGCGTGATGCAGCTTTCTCTCCCGGCCCCCACATCCCAGCAGCATCTGGGCCTTGGTATCATTTGTTCTTGTTGGAAACACATCTACCGTACCTCTGGGCATCAGAGTCCTCAAATAAGGACAGATAAAGGCATGTTTACATTTATCATCCACCCGCTGTTGGATGAGTATTTTTTAACTAAAAATTGGAATGAAGAGATGAATCCCAGAAGCCAACACACGAGGAAAACAACTTCCTCCTGGAGCAAAAGCACCTCTGAAGTGAGTGAGAGAGGAACGAGAAGAGAACAAGCACCCACTGTCACTCAGCAAAGCAGGCTGAGTCGAAGCCAGGGCATATGCCTTCCGCTCCTCGGACGGGCCAGGGGAGGACATGAAGATGGACAGAGGAACCTGGAGGTGGGGTGGTCGCTTCTACCTCCACACAGGCGCAGAGATGGAAGACAGAGACGGGCAGGCAAAACTTCCCCTGCTATTGTTTTCCTCTCTGCTAATGTTTCCATGGCGAAAAAAGTTTGAAAATCCTGGGATGAACCCATGTAGGAAGACAGTGAGTGGCCATGCTTATTAAATGGGACCAGAGAGAAAACAATGAATCCCAGCCAGACACTGCTGCAGGATTCAGGGAACACAGTGCACCCTCTCTGGGCTTGAGTGTTGCTCCCTTGGTATGAGTACAGAGCTGCCGAATGCATGCACCTAGATTAGAGTATCAAAGGCTAACTGTGCTGAGACCTGACTATGGACCATGGTCTGTTCTGGGCACCTCACGCAAATCAACTCATTCAATCCTCACAGCAACCCTAGGTGAAATAGGCTCCTTACTTAATGGACAGGAAACTAAAGCACAGAGAAGTTAAGCAACCTGCTGTAAGTCACACAGTTCGTAAGTGGTCAAGTGAGGATTTGTACCCAGGCTGTTTAAATTAACCACATTTTTAACCTGCACTTTTAACCACAATGTTGGGGAAGTTCTCATCTTACAAAGTAAATATTACATAAAACATGCTATATGCCTGTTCTCTTGAGTTGGAGGGAAAAGGTAAGGAGGCTGGTTTCCAGGACGTGGATAAGTCATAGAAATGTTAGTGACAGCTATGGCTTAAGCACCTATTGTGTATTAAGGACTTTCTAATCCCTAATCTTTTTCTAAGCTTCTGATTACTCTGTTGGGGGAAATACTATCCCCATTGTACAGATAACAAAACTGAAGCTCAGAAAGAGAGAAGTGAACACACAAAGGTACACAGCCAGTGGAACTGGGACTCCCCCAGACTGGGCTGCCATGCTCCTGGCTTAGAGTCATGACAGATGGGAAAACTGTGGCTGGGATAGATTTATGTATTGAACATTTTTTAAATGGCTAATTGTACTACACGGCACCCACATAGTGAGATGACGTGTATATCATTAAGCAGGGTCTGGTACACGGCTGGTTTTGCATGCTGCTTACTCCACAGGCTGGGAAGCTGGAGGTCTGTAAAGAATATGTGTGGAATAGACTCTGAGTAAGCAGAGCTGGGTTCAAGCCCCAGCTGTGACATTAACCATTCTGTGTCCTCAAGCAAGTCACTTAGCCTCTTCACCTTTGAGTCTCAGTTTCCTCATCTATACAATGGTTATAATAATAATATTATCCACAGCAAAGTATTGTTGCCAGGATTTAAATTCACTAATGGTTATTAAATGCTCCACACTAAGTGAGGTGTCTTAAGCCTGCCACCCCATTTGATGCTCTCAACACCCTGCAAGGGATGTGTCCTTAAAGCCCACCTTTTACAGATACAGAAAGCAAGGTCCTGAGAGGGGAGCTGACCTTCCAAATCTACACAGCTAGTAAGTGGCCAGGCTGGGAATTGATGTGAAGTGGCCCACTCTGGAGCCCACACCGACTGCCCACCAACGGCGTGCAACAGAGAGCTAGCGTCCAGCAAATGCTGGGTGTTGGCCAGTATTTATTATTTTTGGGAAAAGACTGTTAACAAAAGGCCCAAACTATACCAATAAAGGGGCATCAGGATCCTGTCACCAGCTAGATGGGATTAAAGCATTTTCAGTTCAAGCCCACCTGTGCCCTTAGATCTGAGGATTGAGCACCTTTGAGTGTAGGAAGGAGGCTAGGACAGGAACGAGGCTAATTCTCCCAGGCACCCTGATCGTACCCTAAGTGACCAACTAGGGCCCTACCTTGTGCCTCCACCAATGCCACCAACACAGCAGGGACTGTCACCCCCCAGCCACTGCTGCACCAGAAAGTGGGTCATCCCCGGTGCTGATGGGAGGCACTGAGCTGCCTGGCACGTGTCTGGGAGACAACAAAATGTGAAGCAGCGGATCTGATGGGGGAAGGGCGTGAGGATGCCAAGGACTTTTAACAACCAGGAGGGATGGAAGCCAGAGCAGCCCCGACGTCAGGAACTTAGCCAGAGAAAAGCCTGTCGCTGGGGTTCATTCACATCAGACAAAACAACGGGCCCAAAGTGCCTTAATTTCCAGCATTTGGCAGAGAGGTGTGCTGCAATGGGATTACAGAGACAACTTCGGGACAGGCAGACACCTGGAAAAGGCCTTGCCGCGGGTAAACAATTACATCCCGTCACAAAGGAAAGAGCTGTCTAGGACTTTTAAAAAGAGCCAAAAAATTAAACTGCCTGTCAAGAGCCCAGCTTTGTCTCCTTCTTTCCTCCACGCCCCCCGAAAAAATGACTTTATTTCTGTCTTCCTTACGAGCATCCTAGTCCAGAATAGAAAATGTGGCTGTCAGATCTTTCTCTCTCTGAGAATAGATCTTCTAGACATATCATGGCTGAAGCAAAAGGAGACAAGGGAAAGGGTAGGTCTCGGGTGGATTTCTTTTAAAAGCCAAGGAAAAGGCCGGGCGCGGTGGACAAGCCTGTAATCCTAGCACTCTGGGAGGCCGAGGCAGGCGGATTGTTTGAGCTCAGGAGTTCGAGACCGGCTTGAGCAAGAGTGAGACCCCGTCTCTACTAAAAATAGAAAGAAATTAGCTGGAAAACTAAATATATACAGAAAAAAAAATTAGCCGGTGGCACATGCCTGTAGTCCCAGCTACTCGGGAGGCTGAGGCAGAAGGATTACTTGAGCCCAGGAGTTTGAGGTTGCCGTGGCACTCTAGCGCAGGCAACACAGTGAGACTTTGTCTCAAAAAATAAAAATAATAAAAGCCAAAGAAAGAATCTGTGGAACACCTGTCCCTTCTTCAGCTCCCTGCTTGAGTCTTACCTCTTCTTCAAAGGCTCCCCAGCCATGCTGAACTGCCCAGTCTGTGTTCCTGTCTGTGCCCCCGGCCAGACTAGACACCTTCCCTTATTCAGTGCTGGACCCCCACCAGGCACCTGGCACCTGGCACCTGGCACCATGCTTTGCCATGGCAGGTGTTTCTGGACTGTTGCATCAGGTCGTAATTAACTAACCGGAAGCTGTCCTCTGTCTGGCTCTATTCCTGCCTCCTTCTGCCCCTTCACCCCACAGATGCACCAAACTCTTATTCACTGGGTCTACACAGCCCTTGCTCTCCATGTCTGTCCCTTTACACACTTCTTCACCTCGTGGAGGCCCCAAGGAGCCATCGCTGCAGCACAGCTCCCGCGGGGTGGAGGGGGGGGTCTGCATTTACCACCAGCGGTCCAATCCTGGCCCAGCCACCGATGGTTGTGTGACCAATCTCATTAGTTTCATTTTCTCCACTGAAATGATGAGGTTAACAAAAGTGCTGACCTCAAAGGTTTCTGAGAAGGATTAACTGAGATGCTGCTTATAAAGTGTCACAGTCCCTGTACCAAAGAAACATTGGCTGTTGTAGTTCATGATGATGATGATGATGATGATGGTGATGATGATGAAGCTCCCGAGAAGTTGATCGGAGCCTCTCCTCTGGGACCTTCCAGTTCAACTCTGTATTAGAGCACCATCTCCCCCAGGATCCTGCAGGGTCCCTGAGGCTACAGCCCAAGCCTGATTTGACTTCCCATCATCTACAGCCTTCACGGTTTTCCTAACCTAACAACACAGGCTCCTTGGAAATATACCCTGAATGTACAAGGTGACAACTATGATAGCAGACAACAAAAAGTGTCCTAAAAAAGCAATAAGCAATACTGATTGAGTTGTCCTACACCAAAAAGAAGGTTTTCAAAGATGCTCTGATAAGCTCCACGCGCTGAGCAAGGAGCCATGACCTCTTTTGAAAAAGGAAGCAGCTTCCCTAAAGGCAGCTGACTGCCTGGGAATTTCCAGGAAATGTTAAGTCAAGCTTCAGTGCATCTGAGAAGAATTCCCAGCCAGCCTTTCCAGTCAACAGGAACTCTTAGAATCGAACAGTCCCAATCACACCTAACTTTCATGTTCACAGACATGGTCACTTGAGCTTATGGTGTTGCAGAGAAAATGCAAGTTAGGCTGCTTCCTGGTGGCATTATTACCATTTACTCTGCACTTACCTCAACCCCCTAATCATTATTCTGTTAATTTTCTTGTTACATTTGACCAATTGGTTCCTGTAACACGCCCACACACACAGGACTCTAGAGCACTAATTACCCAATAAAGAAACACCTGGGTCAATACCAGCTGCCTGCAAAAATCACCTTGGCTAGGAAGTTAGTTCACCTTTAGATTAAAACATTACAACCCAAAATAAAAGAGACTCCAGGATTTCGTTTTCCTATTAAATAATGAAATTTGAGCTTTCAAAGGAGATCAAGGCATTTTAAATATCAGACAAAATATATGTTCTAGGAAACACTCTTCTACTAACATCTGGAGGTTTTAAAGGATCAAAAGCAGACAAATGATATATTAAACTCTTAAAACTTAGAAGAACAAATCTAATTTATGCGATGACAAAGTATTTTTCATCTTTGTGTTGCAGGTATTATAAATGCATCCACTGCCTTTCTTGTGTTATTATGGAACGGCTCTAAATCTTGTGACCAAATGAATGAAATTCATCAAATACTATTAGCGAAATAAAAGGCTGAACTTATTTCATTAGGCCATCAGAGGGTATGAATCAGTATGTGTGGCTGAATATGCTTCTGTTCTCAGAGAAGCACAGCACTGAATAACTCCCCCACTGCCTCACCCCTACCTCCGCAAACATGCAAATTGCTCCATCCTATTTGTGTCTGCAGCCAGCATTTGTATCTAGACTTCAAAACAATCCATTGTTCATAAATCTAGGACACAGCCACAAATTTCTCACAATATTCCATATGAACATTCATCTCCAAATTGTGTCTTACAGCACATTAATTATAAAACCTCATGAAAAGTGGGGGTAAGGGATAAATAGAAGCTCCCCCCCCATTAAAGCTATTAAAGCCACTGAGTAAACTCATTAGGCACATACTGATTTCTTTATTTCTAGTATTTATAGAGGATTTGAGTTATAGCAGAAATGGAAAAAGTCTGATTTTAATTCTCAGATGCTAGTAATGCCCTATTCATAACCACCCTAATTTTTTAATTCCCCTGAGATTTACAAAACTTTAGTTTGTTTTCCAGCAGAAAAATAATTATTAAAAAGCAACTATAACAATACTTTTTAATGCTCATGTGATGTTATAGGCATTTCAAAGAGTTTGCAGACATAAAGATCTTTCTAATCATCATTAATTAACAAAATTTTGTCTATAAAATCAGAGAGATTCTTTTCAAAATGGAAAAATGTTCCTTGTGTGCTCTATGAAAGCTCTGGAACAGTTCCCAGAGAGGCATAAGACACAATGGTGGGTCAACAGGAATGACCTTCAAGATATGCTATGAGGCTGCCCATCCAAAAGTTACATTATTGTTCCATAACAAAGGGAAGCTTAAATATTTCCTCCGCTCTAGAAAGGTCTGATGGCAATTTTCCAGGGGTTAATTAGCATCAGTAAGGAATCCCAGACACTCTGCCCCCAACCTGCAGGGCAGCCTCTTGGCTGAGAGCTGAGCTCCAGAGCCGGCTGCTTGGGTCTGGCACTGCTGGTCACTAGCTGTGTGACTTCGGGCAAGTTTCCTCGTTTCTCTTAGAGGAATGCAGTTCTGCACCTGCAAACTGTGTACAATAATGACGTCTTCCTCACTGGGAGGCTGGGTGGAACTAAATAAGATAATCTTACCCTAAGCTCTCAGCAACATGCCTGGCACATAGGACATGCAGTGTGCAAGGCAGCAATTGCCCTGCGGCAGGGGGAAAAGGTAAAAATAATCCCAATATCTCCACCAACCATTTGGGTGCTTGCCCATTTATTCTAGAAGGAGAGAAACACAAAACATTCTCTGGAGGTTGAAGCACAGGGTGGTCTTATCAGTGGTCAACTGACCAGCTACAACCAGAAAAGTGGTTAACAGAGCTATCTGTGGTGCCTTAGTTTGGAAAAATCAAGGCTTATCCTAAAAAGAGAAGAGAAAGACAATTCTTGTCACTGGCTTCTAGTCTTCCTTTACTGTAAATATTTGGAAACAATTCAGCATAGTCCAGATAAGTCCCTTCTCGTTCCAGAGTGTTGGGCAATTACCACTTCTCACACGACCAAGCAGCTCCCACCACGACACGGCATTGAATTTTAATTCGATGGGCCGCTCACCTTCTCCTCGCAGGCTGCCACCGTCGTTAGCAGGGGTTAGAAAAGCAAAGACGAAAACCCATTTGGTTCAGACTTGGGAGGGTGATCAAGTCAGCCATGAAATCATGGTACTTACAAACATGAGGCGGGTGGGTATGTTGTCTGATTGCACCAAAGGATTTTTATACAGCCAGATCTCTTCCGGCTGGATGACTCTCTGGAATGGATCCAAAAACTCTGTAAAACTGAAACAAAACAAAGAAAAGTGCGTGAAGGCTAAGCTTCCTGCTGCTTCTGCTCCTGGCAGTTCCCAAGGAGGCACTGGCACCCCCCGGAACCCCTGCAGGGGAGAATCTGGCCTTCTGGGGAAGGGTGAACTAGACCGCCCAGCTGATGGTTCCTGGCCAGTTCAAACTGGGGAAAGCAGAAAGAATTACATGGGAGTCCATCGGTCACGATTTGCCGGAGGGCTGAATGGACCACGCACGCAGTGCCAGCACCACAGAACCCAGCCAACTCTTCACCAACCCCGAACCCCGGACACTGGTACTGCAGAATCTCATGTAAATTTGCTGAGAACCCTTCATTGGTATACAAGTAACTTCAGCTAACCACCCTCCAAACCTCCTCTAAAGCCAGGCACAGAGGAGCACCCTGTGTGGGCCTCAGGACACATGCGCTCTGCCCCAGCTCTCCTGGCACAACTGCTCTGAGCCGCGGAACAAGCTCCTTCTCCTCGCGGGGCCACAGTGCCCTCTGACTTAGTCAGAGGCTTCAAATGGAGATGGATCAGAACCTTCTGGAGAGCACCCAATCCCAGGCCCGCAGACTCCATATGGACAGGGCCTGGTAAGGTGGATCTTAAACCCCACCCCCAGGTGGCTCTGGTGGGCCCTGAGTCCCCAGCACTGAAGTAAATGAGCTCTAAGGGTCCCACACCTTGTCTCCAAGGAGAGGAGACCCTCATTTAACTCTCCTCATTAAAACTCTTCCACCCACGGCAGGATAGGCTCTGGGGTCAGACCCAGCAGCGTTCAAATCCCAGCTCTGGCTGCGTGGCTCTTGGTGAGTCCCTTAACACTTCTGAGCCTCAGTTTCCTCATCTGTAAAATGGGCACACCTTGCAGAGTTGGAATGAAAATTAAATGAAATACATGTACCATGTCTAACAGAACATGAGCAGAAGCTAGTATTTTATTATTATCTTATCAGCCTATCCCTGCATGTTTTTACTAGCCAGTTTTCAGGCTTTTGTTTCTTTGATTTTGTAACAACATACTCCCTGCTCCCAAGTGTTTTTCAAACATTTTAAATGAAATGAAATAAAATGAATTTTTTTTGAAAGATGTTTATAAGAATATGTAACCTACTTACGATAATTAAAGCTTCCAGAATATTCCAATTACTATAGATGCGTAACAAATTACCCCAAAACGTGTTATTTTGCTCATGAATTCGTGAAACCGAGAGGAGTTTGGCTGGGCAGGCCACTTAGACTCTCTCCTGTGGGCACAGTCAATGGCTGTCAACGGACACCAGCTGTCGGCTAGGAGCTCAGCTGGAGCTGCCACCTGGAACACCTACACACGCCTCTCTGTACTCAGTCTCAGCGGAGTCAGAATTGTTCATGGCTACTGGCCTCACCCAGAGCAGGTGTCCCAAGAGAACCAGGCAGAAGCTGAGTACATTTTTCCCACCTAGCCTCGGAAGTCACATAGTGTCACTTTATGAGTTAGGAGCAATCTAAGGTCGGCCCAGATTCAATGGAGGGGAACTGACTCCATCTCTTGATTGGCTGTGGCTAGGTCTCCCTATAGAAAGCAGTTGGATAAGGGATAGGGCTGTAGTCACCTCTGAAATACATTCTGCCACCCACAGGGTTCGTTAACCCTGTGATGGTCACACAGCCAGCCCCCACTCTGAGAAACCCCAGAAGCTTCATTCCCATTTCTCCCTACACAGCGGGTCACAGGGCCGGGAACTGGGCACCCCGCTGAGCGCCTCCCTTCCTTGCTTTGTCTGTCTCCCAGCTTTTATGATCTTCATGGCAATTTTTCTAAAGCCTGGTGCACCCAGTCTTTTGTTCAGCCCCTCGCCCCACCCTGAGTAACTGCAGCCAGAACACATCCATCAAGCAAATTATACTCTCTGGGAGCAGCAGCACCAAGAAAGACAGATGTCCCTTCTCCAGCCATGCTCCAGCCACCGGCGTCTGCCTCAGAGAAGCAGCCACCAGAAGGCCAGGGTCTTAAGAAAGCAAACAGGGGCAGGGGTGAGCAGGTGGCGGAGACATCACAGGTCTTTCCAAGACAGGGCACACCCAATCCTGGACACATCCTTCTACAAGCTCTTCAGAAGTGGTTTGAAAACCAAGAAATGAGAACCCAGCTTCTAGGTAAGGAGCAAAGAGGTGTGGTCTCCAGCAGGGTGTTAGGAAAGAGGTTCTCAAACTTTAAGGTGTCCAGGAATCACTAGGGAAATTGTGACTACAGATCCAGATACGGCAGGCCCAGGAGAGGCCCAAGAGCTGGCATTTCCGGCAAGCTTCCTGGTGCTGGGACACTGCCGATCCACGGGTCAGACCTTGAGTCAAAACAGGCCAGGGTGTTACCTGGGACCTTGTTAAAAATGCAGAATCTCCAGCCCCAGCCCAGACCTAGTGAATCAGAGTCTGCATTTAACAAGATCCTCAGGCAACATCTCTACGACCATGCTGTTAGGTAGGTCACATCCATGTACAATCTAAACTCATGTCAAAAGCCCCTAAAGTCATCTCAAGCACCACTTGTGTCATGGGAGGGGAAAAATAACAAAAAACAGAAATGAAAACTCAAAGGCACGGCAATCTGGGGCTGTTCGGTGTGAAGGAAAATAGCCCTGCGGCCCTAATAACTCCTGCAAGTGCCAGCATGTTCCTGGCCAGTGTAACGACTGGTGTCCTTGAGGTTTCGAGAAAAGGCTGAAGAAAGTGCAGCAACTCTTTGACCACTGGGAGGTGTGTAAACCATTTAGTTTACTTTTATTTCCAGTAAATACAGTGCAGATAAAAACATCTTAGTGGGCCGGGCGTGGTGGCTCACGCCTGTAATCCTAGCTCTCTGGGAGGCCAAGGCGGGCGGATTGTTTGAGCTCAGGAGTTCGATACCAGCCTGAGCAAGAGCGAGACCCCGTCTCTACCAAAAATAGAAAGAAATTAATTGGACAACTAAAAATATATAGAAAAAATTAGCCGGGCATGGTGGCGCATGCCTGTAGTCCCAGCTACTCGGGAGGCTGAGGCAGTAGAATTGCTTGAGCCCAGAAGTTTGAGGTTGCTGTGAGCTAGGCTGACGCCACGGCACTCTAGCCCGGGCAACAAAGTGAGACTCTGTCTCAAAAAAAACAAAACAAAACAAAACAAAACACCTTAATGGCCAAAGGGCTCTGACAGATCCACTGACACAGGGCTCCTCTGGGATGGGGACCAGACCTGTTGCTCTCACGGCAAAGGGCCTTTCCCCGGCTCTGCAGAGCCTCCCTGGAGAACAGAGGGGCTGATATGTCCATGTACATAACTCGGGGCCCTCTGTACTCAAATTACGTGGAAAACTGCCCCATATCCATTGCATATCACAATATGCTTAAGAATGGAGTAAGACTCCTAAAAGTTCATCAGGTTTAATGACAAAAAATAAATAGAAAGGAAAAGTCCCAGGAGAGGAGGAGGCATGGAATGCTGACAGATCACAAGGTACCATTTATTAATCATTTCAAAGAGAGAATGCTATTTAATGAGACTGCATAGGTATGAAAACAATATTTTCTTTGTTGTTATCAATAAACTGATTCAGCAGCCAGTGGTCAATCTGACCTCAAAATCACTGACTTCCTTCACTCTAAATATTCAGTAAATGTTAAGTATTGCCAACATCATTCTTAAGAGGGATTCAGACCAACAATAAAATGTCTAAACTGTGTAGGTCAAATGTTTCTACATGAAAAGCACAGCATTACTACTAAAGTAAACATATTTTCTTTCATGAACATTTTATAACTGTCCATAGTCAGGTAACTTGATGTTGGATTTTTTAAAATCCAAAACATGCCTTTATTTCCTCGCCATTTGAAATGGACAATTCTCTCAATATATTTGCATCTTAATTTCTCCTTGGCAAAGTGGGGACAGTGATACATGTTTTTTCCTTAGTTTTCTCATGTTACAGTGTGAAGAACTTGGAAAACATACAAGATGAAAATTCAAAGACATAATTCTAACTTTATGCCAAGCACTTCTCTATTTAATTCATCATGTATAATGCAGATGTTTAAATCCTCCTTAGACAGGGCTCTTAATTACATATTTCATACATACACACAAAATGCACACATATAACATGCACAAACATATACACACACACACTCACACACACACCCCAGGCCTGAATTAAAGTACGAAGAAGACAAGGAAAAGCATGTGATTTTCTAAGATGCAGAGAGAATCCACTAAAATTAACTGAAATAGAAAAGAAGTATCTGAGGATCTGATGTTGACAAAGAATGAAAAACAGCACCGTTTATTGAATAAGGATTCTTTTTCCCAGTGTATGTTTTTGTCTGCTTTGTCAAAGAGTAGATGGCTACATGAGGATGGTTTTATATCTGGGTTCTCAGTTCTGTTCCATTGGTCTATGTCTCTGTTCTTGTGCCAGTACCATGCTGTTTTAGTTACTATGGCCTTGTAGTATAGCTTGGAGTCTGGTAAATTCATGCCTCCCAATTTGTTCTTTTTGCTTAAGATTGCTTTTGCTATATGGGGTCTTCTCTGGTTCCAGGGGCACACACAACACCCCTGGGGGGGTCTCCAGGCCTTTCACCAGCTTGGCATCAAATAAGAACATGGACAAGATGGGGTAGCACCTAGACTCTTGGGAGATAAACACTACACTCATATATACTCGCACACACACACACGCACACACACACCCCCACAGCCACTCCTGGTGGTTAGTCATATTTCCATAGCTCAGCTGGACTTAAGCAGCCAGGATACATATCTGGTTACACAAGAAGGATGCAGTAGGGGACATACAGTGGGCTATCACCTTTGCCAATTTTTTGTTCACTCAACAAATATTTACTGAGTATCTATGACATGCCAGATACTGTCCTATAACACCAATGAATAAAAATATGGTCCCCACTCTCATGGAGATTACATTCTAGGGAATCTGAGTCACAACCGCTTGGGGAAGGAAATGTCAAGGTTTTTAGTTAAAGGCATAAGAACATCTAAGACTGCCACTCTACTGTGCTTTAAGAAGACATCTGCCTTGGGGTGCCTCAGTGGTTGGACCATGAAATGGTCTCCCACCCAGAACCACTGTGGGGACCCTGGTCCTCTAGAGATGTTCCAGGGCATGTGTCATCATAGTCCATATGCTCAGTGTGGCAACACATTCAGCCCAAAGTTGGGAACCTAGAAGAATGGCCGGTCTGGACATCACACCAGCAGGAACAGCAAGTCCCTGCCCGAGGGGCAGTGATGCCACTGTCCCCTGTGCCTCTTCTAACTCAAAGCCAGGGTCTCAAAGCCCCAGAGTCTCCCCATCACCTTCTAAAAGATTCCATGGATTTTCCAATGACCCTTAGCCCATGTGGCTTCATAAAAGGCCTTTTTCAAGCTAGATTAACACTCCAGGGGCCTTTAAAGTACCAGATGCCAGACCTCACCATCCTTTCCCCCAGTCATAAGTAACACAAGATTATACTGAAATGTGAACTTAACAGATCTTTAGACTTGGTTCAAGTCTCTGACTTGGCATTTGCCAGGTGGGTGGCTTGAGAAAAAATGCTTAATCTCCCTGGGACTTCGTATCACTGCCTGTCCCCCAGGATGGCCAAATGTACCAGGGCCATTGTGGA
This sequence comes from Propithecus coquereli, assembly GCF_000956105.1. Lineage (NCBI taxonomy): Eukaryota > Metazoa > Chordata > Mammalia > Primates > Indriidae > Propithecus > Propithecus coquereli. The sequence goes on from NW_012142634.1 coordinate 3,630,146, forward strand.
TATTCTATTTGCAGTAATAAGTTAGGATCTGGTACGGTGCCTGGAGTACTGAAAGCCTCAATGAAAGGTGGCTGCTCTTCCTGCAAATGTGAGTATGCTGGGTGTGAGAAGGCTGCCCACCTGCTTTAAGCCCCAGCTGAAGGCAGTGGGGTTGTGTGTTGGGGGCAGGCATCAGATAGAAGAATCACAACAAGAACCACTTCTCACTTGGCCATTCCATGGGCAAACCATGGCCCAGAAAGTCACATTCAACTCTTCAGATCTGAAGGAGAAAAAAAGATGACACGTGATTTATAGAAGTTTTAGTGAGAGCCAAAAGGAAAGCAGAGTGTTTCTTAATTGCACTATTGACTTTTCCTCCCTAGCCAGCCTCCCTGGGGGCTCTCAAGTGGGACAGCACTTACAAGAGGGCCTCGGGTGTGGTCAGCAGAACAGCTGGCTGCTCCACTCTTGGCAGGAAGGAGGAATATTGGATTTTTCATTTGTACTGGGAACAGGGGTGGCTGTGGTTATCTCTGTGAGCCAGCAGACCAGCAAACTGCCTCTCCACACATGTTACTCTGGGTTGCAGCAGTTGGCTATCCCCCAAACAAAGAGAACGATTAGAATAATAATCACAACTACTTATCAGGTTTGGAGTCATCTTGTGTCAAGCCCTTTGCTTAGTGCCGTCAATGGAAAAGAACTCAAACTCAGTAAAATAATCTAAAGAAGTTTATTCTGAACTGATCATGGCCCAGAGAGCCACATCTGAGAAGCCTTGAGCAAGTGGTCTCACCATGGTTGGGTTAAGTTTGGTTTTATGCATTTCAGGGAGACAGGAATTACACATAAAGTCATAAATCAATACATGGAAGGCATACACTGGTTTGGCCCGAAAAGGTGGGCCATCTCGAAGGGATTACATGTTATAGGTGGATTCAAAGATTCTTTGATTTATAATTGGTTAAAGAAATTAAGCTCTGTCTAAAGGCTTGGAATGTTTTAAGTTAAGTCAGTCTGTTAATCAGAGACAAACTCCTGGACTTAACCAGACTCAAGAGATCTGTTAAGTAAACTGAGGACCTGCAGGTGTGGTTTAACCCTCGTCTTACATGGCTTTAGGCTTGTTAATGATTTTGTATCTTATTGTCACAAAAAATAACTCCAGAAGTGACAGGGCATAACTAGGTGTGTCTGACCTTCTCCTCATGGCCAGCAACTCAGCTTCAATGTTTTATTTTTTGGGGGGAGGGGGCGGGCCTTGGCCAAGAGGGGCTCCATTCAGTCATCTGGAGGGCTTATGATTTCATTTGAGTTCACAGTGCTTACCTAATGACTTTCACTTCATTCTCATAAGAAGCCTGTGAGGTAGGAATTACCATTATTCTCATTTTAGAAATGAGGACACAGAGACTACAAGATGTAGGTGTTCTGCCTAAGACTACGTGCCACAGTGCCCACTATTCCTTAGTACACACACTGGAATTTTAAGGAGGTCGAGGAACACATGTACACCTGCGCACGCGCACACACACATTTTTCTACACCAGCTCAATGGCATCTACAATTATTTTAGTAAGAGACAGATTTTTCCACAATTATAGATACAGAGATACAGCCTTACTCCTGGGAAATGCAACATGTTGATCTCCATTCTCACTCAGTATGAACGATTGAGATCAGATTCTTGCCGAAAGCAGTTTCATGTTTATTGGGAAGGAAAGAAAGAATGCACAGAAAGGAGGTGGAAAGAGAAATGAAGACCCCAAGAAGTTGCTCCCACCAACTCCTCCCTACCTGCCATTCAGAGAGTAGCTTCCTTTGCAGCAGTTGATCGAATCAAATAATCCGCCCCTCACCCGGAACTGGGGAGAATGGCAGGTCAGAGACCAGCCCGGGACAGATAAGGAACAGCTCCTGGAACCCCCTACCTTGAGGATGGTCCCTCTTGCTCTGCAATAAGCCTCCCAGCAGATGCAAAGTGCATAGACTGAGGCTTAGCGAGTGTAAGTGCCCACTCAAGCACAGCCACGCTCACACTTCATGTCCTCACTCTACATGTCATGCCCTTTCCAACAGGGGGCACAGACTGGGGCAGCTTCCTTCTGTGCCCCCACCACAATGAGACATGAAGTACATGGCATTCCCATTGGGTATTCTTCCCAGACACGCATACCCCAAATCTCACCAAGCCTTTGGAGCCAACATGGGCAGAGGAACAAGTCAAACACCCTCAACAAACAATTAGATGAACCCAAGAATAAATCTAGAAGGAATGTTCCAGATTATAGGAGCCTTAAAAGACAAAACAACCAAACGCAACACATGTGCTTTGACTACATCCTGGGTCAAAAAATCAAAATCTATTAAGAAACTTTAAGGATGACTGTGGAAATTGAAGGAATGAAGAATGAATTGGATATTAGGTGATATTAAGGAAGTATTACTAATTTCCTTAGTGCAGTAATAACATGCATGGTTAAATAGGAGGATGTCTGCTTTTTAGGAGAAGCAGCTAAAACATTTAAGGAGTTTGGGATCATGATATAGCAACAGCTGACTTTCCGGTAGTTCAGAAAAATGTATATACAAAAATATAGAGATATGAAGCACATGTGATGAAATGTTAACAATTGCTAAATCCAGGCAGAGTATAGGGGGATCATTGTACTCTTTCTGAATATTTGGAATTTTTCAGGATAAATGTTGGCATAGAAAGGTCCAGAAGCAGGACCTCAGAACTGGGGGAAAAGCATAGAAGACGGTATTACCATGGAAGTCCAACAGTTGGCAGCCACAGCTGGGGAGTTGAAAGCCTGCATTCTACCCTCGGCTCTCACTATCAGTGTGACCTTGGGCAAGTTGTATGTCCTCTCCGAGCCCTGGTTGTCCTCTGTAAGTAGAGATAAAGATGCCACCTCCCTCCAGGGGCTGTGAGGAATAAAGGGTGAGGTAATGCAGAATGGACTTCACAAAAAGCTGGGATACTCTATGCTCAAAATACGTTCCCTTCCCGCAGGAGCTGCCTCCAGCAGTGACAAAATATTCGAAACCACTCCTGCCTCATGGAAAAAGCAGAACACATTAGAACATGCCTGCAATGAGGCATGCTATAACTGTAAGCATATTTTGCAGAAACCCAATGTTCAGAAGCCATATGCATCACCCCAGAAGCCCAAACCTTCAGTGTAACTATTTTCAAACATTTCTACAGAGGGTGCCTCTCCTTTGGGAGTAAACAACAGAAGACAAAAAATGTTTCCGTTGTCTGAACTCAAACAGAAAATCCTGGTTTACATAAACTAACACAGCAGGGTCCAGCAGGGGCCTAGTGACCTGGGGCAAGCACTTAAATCACCCTCCTCATCTGTAAAATGGGCAGAACACCCTGCTGGCGGGGAGGTGATGAGGATTTAGGATAATTATCAGGACCCACAGGAGGGACTCAGCAACTGGCATTAACACTACTAATCACCAAAAAATTCCAAACTTTAAAAAATCATTCCTAAAAAATGTGCACACCAGATACAACATGTGGACCTATTTGGATCCTGATTCAAAGAAATTACTGTTTATTTCATCAGGTGTTATAAATAGTGGGGGGTAATTTGTTTTGGTCTTTTTGTTTGCTTGTATATTTGCTGTTGTTTAGTCCTTATTGGTTAAAGTTCCATATTGAAGTAAATGTACCTACGACATGGTGCTATGACTGGGATTTACTTCAAAAGACTTCACCAAAAAAGTGGGGAGGGCAACAGATGAAATAAAAGTGCTGATAATTGGCAGGGGCTGTTTGAAAATTTTCATAATAATAAGTTTTGTAAAATGACTTCACTCGTGGCCGTGAAGATACTACAAAATGAAGTCTTTCGTCAGCCGAAGCGATGGGCTATTCCTGGGAAGTATTTAGCTTCCAATGGATTTCAGTGGAAACAGTGGGAAAAGTAATGAGAAAAATCAGAAGAAAGGAGGGCAGGAGGAGAAAATCAGAAACAGAAGGAAAGAGAGAAACTGGAAAGAGGTCGGGCATCCACGAAATGAGTCATCTTGAAAACCTTCAGTTTAAAAACGCCCTGGCACTGGGGCCCCTGGGGAGCCCTCTGCCCGGCCTGCACGCTGCCCTGGACACCTGACAAAACAGCTGCCTGATAACCTGGAGTGCTGAGGGGCTGGTGAAAGGGACTTGGGGCAGAGCCCACTGGGCTTATGACCCAGGGAAACCTGCAGAATCTGCCTCCCACTGGCTCCTAGGGCTTCCCAGAGCCCCGACCTGCCCCAGCTCAAGCTGGTCCCCCTCTCCCTGCAGGGCCAGCAGCCCAGAGTCCTCCAGGACTGAATTCCCCTCTGGGCCAAATAAATGTCCCAATGGGAAATGACCTTTGGTGCAGGGACCACTCAGCAGCACCTGAGCCACAGGCAGACAGACACACCTAAAGACACCAAAGACAAACCTAGCAACAGTGGACAAGGGGAACATATACACTTCTTTGCTAAGAGATCGCAGTCTCTGATTGATCTTTGACTCTAAAATATCTAGTGAAATGTTCATTCATTAAACAGGAGTCCTCAGGAATTGAGCCAGAGCCCACAAACACACCCCGGACCAGGCCACAGCAAGACCCCAGAGCACACCACTGAGCAGAGATGCGGACTCCAGGGCAGAAAAGAATCACTGGACCCTCAGGAGAATCACAGTGAAGACAGAACTTGGCTTAAAGGGCTGCTGAAATGCCACTTTAATTAAAATACACCAGCCAGAAAGAACCTGTTCCGAAACAGGGCCCAATGAGGTGTCTTTGAGGTTTTCTTCCCTGTAACATTATCTGAGTCTCCTGGTGCCAGTCAGCGGGCCTTTCTGCTGCTGCTCGAGGTCTCTTCTGGGTCCTTGGCAGAAATCAGCACCATCCTGACCCGAAGCCCCTGACCACAGAGGGCTAAGCCTGTGTTCTCCTAGAATAGGCTGGCAGGTGTATGAAACAGAACAGCCACAAAGCAGAAGGCCAAGGCCTGGGGACAGCCCATGATGAGGGGCCCAGGACAGGGCTGCAGACACGTGGATAGGAGACGAGACTCTGGGATGCAGCTTCCCGCAGCAGCCACCTGCTCAGCACTGCGCTCTGGAGAAGGCAGGAGCTCCCCTCTCCCCTGCGGAAAGGACAGGCCTATGGGTTTTAGGCAGATAAGGGGCCCCATGTTTGCCCCAAAAGTTTTTGCTCATGGTGGACATCACTAGGTGTTTTCATGGCCACCTGTGCTGCAAACTCCAAACTCCTCAATGCAAAGTCAAATGGAGACACAGGTCTGTGCACCTGGGCTTGACAGCTAGAGACCCCCAAGCTGATGGCTGTGGCCCCGGCAGCAGCCATTGCCTGAGTCAAGGACTAGCAATGGCTGCCTGTCTGGTACAACTGGGCTCTACAGTTGACATCAAGCAGCTCATTTAAAATTCTCCTACGAAGAGAATAGGGAATAACCAGGCCACCATTATTGTTGCAAAAACTCAGTGGCTCCAGGCAGAATGCAAGGGCCACGGCAGAACACCAGCTCCAAAGGGCGGAGACATCCTCGTCTGCCTTTGATCAAAGCGGTATCCCCGGCACTTAAAACAGTGCCTGCCTGGCATGTCAGAGGTGCTCAGAAAGTATTTGTTGAATCAATGACTGAACAAATCAATCCACGTCAGCTGTCTCAATAAAGACCCAATCCCCTGCCACACGGAATCTTCAGTCAGAGCCTGGCAGCTGGCAGCTTGCACTGAATGCAGCCTGCTGCTGTGTTTGGTCTGGGCTGCTCCCAAGGTTATAAAAAAAAATGTAATTCGTGGCCAATATTTAAAACCAGAGTTCTTACATCAAAATCTGGATTTCTGGATCCACTGAAGAATCTGGTCTGGCAACCTTAGGTCTGCACCCCTCCACGGTGGCAGTCGGTACAAGGAACTAAAGCAGCCGCCCACTGTGCACAAGGCAGATGCCTGCTCCACGGTCCTCCCCGTCCAGGCTGCCACACCTGTCTGGGTTTGTGACCCACTCCCATCCCAACTGTGCAGTGTGACACTTGTACTCTCCTCTCGTATCTGCTCAGACTGGTTGCTAGTTGGTCTGGGAGTGAGGAGTATTTAACAGTCCCCAGGACCCTTGGACCTAGTCTATGAAGCCAGATCCCGTGGACAAGTGCACTTGTCTGTTCTTGGGGAGCCTGGCCTTGGCTGGGTTCTCATTTGCTGAGTGGTTCATTAAGACTAATCAGTCCGCAGCAGTCATTTATCTAACTGATGCTGTCCACCACCACCATCACCACCGGTCCCCCAACGGAAGATCAATTTGTGGACCTTGCTCTCTTCCTTGTCTATCCCAAGTGATGAACACCACCAGCCCCAACGCAGCACTCACTGAGAACCAGGTTTGAAACATCACAGACTGCCTGAACTGCTCCTTATTCATGCAGGAAAGAGATACCATCTTCAGAGACATCTAGAGGGAGGAACCCCTTCTATATGCTGGGGGCTGAATTATGCATTTAGCATACATTACCTCATTCAGACTTTACCATGACCCTGCAATGTTATTTTGCATATTAAAAAACTGAGCTTAAAGGTCAAGTAATACTAGTGAAAGGGAGCTAATTAAGCTATGAAATAACTTAACTGTTGTTTCTCCACCTTACATGATTTCCCAAAGTCATTTCACTTATTTTACAAATGGCATCAATGTGTCTTGAAATCACTACCTCGTGCAACTGGCAACATTACCAATCAGAATGATACCACTGCAAAATACCAAAGGCATGCCTAAGTCACTACATGCTGAATCAGTGGAAGGGTTGCCTTCCCACCTGGACATGCAACTGCTTTGTTTAAAAGCATAAGAATAAAGCTCCTTGGCTCTCTCTGAAATATACAAGATCAGAAGCAGAAGAGTTGCTCTCGCCGTTCTCAACCTGTTGGCAGACCTGCTAGACTTAAGAGAGAGACCTCCCCAGAATCTGCAGTCAGGATTGGAAGGTCTTAATAGGCTTTTGAGATTTTGCATAGCAATGCAAATGTGGGTAACAAAGTTGGGGAAAGAGTATGATCAACCTGATTTATCCACTATTATTTCCCCCTATTTGCCTCTTTGTTAACCCATTCTACACTTACTTGCATGGAAAATTTTTATGTAATGGAGACACTGAAGAAGAAGGCAGCAGACCCCTTCTGAATCCTACAGTGAGCGAGGGCTCAGCTCTGTCCGTGAGCCCAAGCGCCCTGCAGGAGGCAGCCCGAGTAGACTGACCGTTAGGTAGGTAAAGGTAAGTCAGGGGCAAATGCCCAGTGGCCTCCGCTCTAGGGCTAACAAGCTCCTCACACCCAGTGCTCACTTAGAAACTCACTGTTACCAGTCCCCAAGGGAAGACTCGTTCCCTCTCTGCTCAAGGAGTGGACACTGCTGAACACTTCCAGGTACATTCCAAAGGAAGCCGAAAAGCAACAGCACGAACTGCACCCGTCGAGGTTCGTTATTCGCTCTGACACTAGAAACCCATTCTCCTCCCTATATCAGTAGTAATTTAAAACAACACTATTATTTATAACAGCCAGCACTTATGTGCCCTGCACTGTTCTGGGCACTTTAAGTGCATTCTATGTATTTTCGACCTCATAACTACTATGAATTACGTACTAGTATTAAGCCCATTTTATAGATGGTCAAAGTGAGGCTCTCAGAGGCTACACAGCATTAGTGCAGCCAGATGTCAGAGCCACATCTGAGTGACTCCAGAGCCCACGTTCACACCAACTCACTGGTACCGCCTCCTCAAGGGGAAGAGACCAAAGGGGCAGGCACAGGGGGCCCATGTCTCACATCAAAAGCCGGTCTTCCAAAGGAGCATCTGAGAAGCTTTCCAAAAGAAATGGAAAGAAAGTCACTCAGAGATAGACTTGGGGGGCTGTCCTGATTCAAGGCTTTCAGCAGCTCCAACGAGACTGACGGTGAGTGTGAGAAATCCACAGAGGCACGCCCTGGTCTCAACTCTACCACATCCCACACTGCATGACCTTGAGGATGGCACCTGTGCCTCCAAACCTTGAGAGGTGACTGGGCCACGAGGGCTCCACCCCCATGAAGGGACTGATGCCATTACCTTAGGAGTAGTTTCCTTATAAAGGACAAGTTCACCCCCTTTCACCTTCCCTTTCACCTTCTGCCATGGGATAACACAGTAGGAAGCCCTGGCCACCCTGATCTTGGACTTCCCAGCCTCCAGAACCATGAGCCAATAGATTTCTGATCAGTGCAAATTTCCCAGTCTCAGGTGTCTTGTTACCATAGGACAAAACCGACTGAGACAGCCATACACTGACCATTTGTGATGATCATTTGCAGTGATACGTTGAGAGATACAAGGGAAGATAAGAGCAGATCCTGTGTACACTCTTTCTGTCGTCGCTGTTACTTATAGAACATGCAAACGTGCACAGGAAAAAAATAGGAAGGAGATCCCCAAACTGTTAACAATGGTAATATCTGCTCAGCCAACAGCACATCACATTAGTTTCCTGGGCAGCACTCACTACCACGCAGACATTTGCTCAGTGCTGGCCACCAGACTGGGAGCTCCACGGCTGCAGAACCCTCCTCTGTCTCTCTCCCCCTCTGTCTTGGTCCATTTTGCACTGATATAAAGCAATACATGAGGCTGGGTAATTTATAAAGTAAAAAGTTTATTTGGCTCATGGTGCTGATGGCTGGAGAGTTTAAGATTGGGCATCTGCCTCACTCATGGCACCAGCGTGTGCAGAGATCACATGGCGAGTGAGGAAACAGTAGGGGGTTGTCAAAGTCTTTTCAACAACTGGCTCTTGTGAGAACTAGGAGAGCGAGAACTCACCCACTGCCTCCCAGATGAGGGCATTCATCTACTCATAAGGGATCTGCCCCCGTGACCCAAGCACCTCTCATTAGGCCCCACCTTCAACACTGGGGATCAAATTTCAACATGAGGTTTGGAGGGGACAAATTTCCAAACCATAGCACCCCTCCATCCCAGGGCCCCATCCCTGGAGGGGTGCCATGCCCATGGTGGTGACCACAGTGGACAACCACCCACAGACTCACTATGTGCCAGGCACACTGTGAGTGCTTCACACCCATCAACCCACTCAGTCCTCACAGGACCCCTAAGAGGGAAGCATTACTGAGCTCCACAGTTTGCACCTGAGCAAACCACTCCAGCCCACCTCTCCCAAAGCCACCCTCGGGGCCCTCAGAATGGTCCCTTGGCACTCTCACCTGCCTCTGCTAACAAGCCCAAGACCCACTCCATGTCCTATCCCCACATAATTTCTAATTTACTCTAATTCTGACCTAGATAAAGACTCTTCCCAGAAACCTTCCACACAGATGAGCATGAAATCTACAGAAACCCACGCCACGCTGCTGGGCAGTGGGCACCAGTCGAGAGGGGTGAAAAAGCAGGGCTAAGTCCCCCAGGCTGGGTGGAACACAGAGAATCAGGAGCATGATTCAGGTGATAAGGGGGGTGTGGGGGTCTCCACCAGCCCAGAACAAGGGAAGGTGCAAGGGCTCCGGAGCCCTGTGGATCTGGGTTAGAATCCTGGCTCTGCCACTTGCAGCTGTGATCCTGGGTGTGTCACCTGCCCACCCTGAGTCTCAGTTGGGACCGTGGTCTCTGCCTCCAAGGGTTGAACAGTGAGGACTAGAGAAGATGTACTTTCCAGCTGGACCAGGCCCTGGAATCTACTGTCCAACCAGTCCATGTTGCTCTTGTCCTCATCAGGCTCACTCCATTCCAGCCACACTGGCCTCCCCGAGGTTCCTTGAACTTGCCAAGCACGCCCCATGTCAGGCTTTTTTCCTTGCTGTTCCCTCTACCTGGAATGTTCTTCCCCAGACACCTGCATGGCTCACTGCTCACTTCTTCCAGGTCTCTGTTCAAATAGCATCTCGTCAACCAGGACTCAGGTACAGAAAGCACATGGCACCCAGGGCAAGCCTGGGAAGGGTTAGCTGTTGATGTTGTGGTCGTTATTATCACTGTCTTTCAACTACTCCACTTCCGATGTAAAAATCCTCTCCACAACTGGACATCTGGCAGTTAACGTGTCACTCCTACCAAGCAAGCAGTCCAGGTGTGGTTGGAGCTACAGTTGTTTTAAAGCCCTTCTGTTCAACAAACCGAGTCATCCCTTCTCCCCCATATTCCCTGTGCTGCCCTGGCTCCCTCAGAAAAGTCCACACCCTCCTTCCTTGCCAACCTGCACATGGCACAGTCCTCACCACGTCTTCTCAAGTTCTGGAAGCATCCACAGTTCCATCATGTGCAGACAACGTCTGCAAAGCTGTCACTCTCTGGTGGCTCAAGATCCTA
>NW_012142634.1:3640943-3641850 GCF_000956105.1 Propithecus coquereli
AGGGGAGACTCGAGAGGACAGGGGCAGTGCAGCGGGCAGAGTGGCACCCTTTAGGTCTGGATGTCCCACTGCTGTTAACAGCAGAGAAGGCATAGCTCATGTGACAACTTAGCATCTGGGAAACCCACGGTCCACAACTGCCTTCAAGCCAGGCCCCTCCCTGTGCCGGTGGCCGCTGCCTGCTGTGCTGCGGCGAGCTGCGGTCTCCACGTGTAATCCTGTTAGGGCTTACCTTGTTAGTCTCGGACCCATCATTCCTGTCAAGATTTTTATGAATCTTGATTCTATTATCCTACATATTAGCCTTCCATCCTGGTTTTGTGTCATTCTCAAATTCGATAAGCCTGCCTTCTATGTCTTTACCCAAGTTCTGATAAAAACCTCGGACAGAGGAGGTCAGATTCAGCGTCCGAGGCACGGCCCTGGACAGCCTCCCCCAGCCGTGCCCCACACGCACAGCCACTGCCAGTGCTCGCTGGACACGCTCCTTGTTCAAGCTCTAACTATCGGATTAGTCAGAAAATCTTCTGCCACTGTACTCAAGGGGGAACAACACCCTCCGTAACAAGAATTGTAATACCACGTGCGCCAAGAACTCAACTATCAAAACCATCCCTTTGTAAGAACCAGCCAGCAGTCAAAAAAGCCTCTGGCATACATAGTACTCAAGCACTCAAATACTGGAGCTGTTCAGAACGAACATTAATCCTAAATAGGAGTGATCTTATTTTACATACAATTTTAATAAGGTGGCTGTCTCTTTTCAAGGCATTGGCCGATTAGCATCTGCAAATTGGAAGAGGAAACTAACTTGCTCTAAAGCAATACAGCATACTAGCCAGGCGTGGAGATGCACTCCCGTAGTCCCGGCTACTCAGGACGCTGAGTGGGGAAGATTCTTTGAGCC
>NW_012142634.1:3642322-3650479 GCF_000956105.1 Propithecus coquereli
GGCCTCACACCTCATTAGAACCACCTGAGGGCCATCTGTCACCATTTCATCACCAGCTATAGGCTGAATTTCGTTTTGCACCCTTCGTTTTAGAATGAAGGTAACAACTTTAAAAAAAAAAAAAAGAATGATAATGTGAGTGTTATTAATAGTGTGGGTAAACATTTATTCATTCAGCAAACGCCTCCTGCCCACCAAGATGAGTCAGGTCCTGCGGAATGGTGGAAAGGCACCGCAGGACAGCAGTGACCCCAACAGGCAAGGTCCCTGAACTCGCAGAGCATAGAGCCTGCTGAGCAGATGTAGAGGATGAACAGGAACCCTGATAAATAATGGAGAGCATCATTCCAGATTATAATAGATGCCAGGAGAAAAATGAAACGGGGTAATGTGACAACATGACAGAATGGGACATTGAACAGAAGGTCTCTCCAGCAAGGGATGTGTGAGCAGGACAGGTGAGGACAGGCAGCCAGAACAGGCACTGCTAGAAGGAATGTAAATTGGCACAGCCTTCCTCAAAGCAATTTGGCAAAAGGGGGTGGGGGGAATCCTTTTACCCAGAAACTCCTCCTCTAAGAATTAAGCCTAAGAGCATAATCAGAGATGTGCGTCATGATGGACGTACCAGGATGTTCATCACGGCGTTATCTACATCCACTAAAAACTGGAGACAGCCTACTGAGGTCCAGCACCAGCAGGCGGGCTGTCTTAAATTATCTGCCTTCATTTAATGGATTGTGTTGCACCTTTTTAATAAACAAGTTGGAGGAGAATATTTATTGGCGTAGAAAAATGTTGAGGACCTAATACCAAGGGGAAAAGACAGACTACACACAGGACTTGATTTCAAATGAGGCATACCTCTCGTGTAGAAAAAGTATTATGTATTATGGCAGGGGAGGGGGGTGGTGTGTATAACACTGAAAGACCACAAACCGAAACGTTAACTGTGCTTTTCTCTGTGTAGTAGGATCATAAATAATTTCATCTTCTTTCCATTTTTCACTCTGTATTATATAAGTTTCCTATACCAAGCCTATATTTGTTTTATACTTTTAAATCACTTATCCAAATAAAATAAAAGGAAAGAATTCTAGCAAAAATAACTTGTTTAAAAGCTGTAGTTCCCAGCTACTTGGGAGGCTGAGGTGGGAGGATTGCCTGAGCCCAGGAGCTAAAGACCACCCTGGGAAACACAATGAGATCCCATCTCTAAAAAAACCAATCAAACAAAAAGCTGTAGTTGGGGGTTGTGGTTATGGAACAGGTAAGCTTCAGCTATGGGGAGAAAGCAGCCACACTACACAGCTCCCTCCCTGGAACAAGGTGCCAAGTGAGTCTCTGAGCGTGGAATCTGTGCCTAGGAAAATGGGCCGGACTCCACCAGGAACCACTCAAGAGGAGGTGGGACAGTCAGCTCTGGGCATGGGTCAAAATAAGGGATGAAGACCCAGGAAACCACGGTGTGTGTCTGGACGTTTAACCAAGTGCACACATACCCACACAAAACCCACACTGTCACCCTCGCTACCTCCCTGCTTGGTCCTGCCCTGCACAGCCTCCAAGTGGCAAAACACAATGGGGAGGTCCAGGGGCTGCCCATCCCAGGGAGCTGACATGGTGTCAAACCCACAGGGCATCTCGACGCAACTCCTGACCTTTTCGTTGTTGTTTCTTTCTAGGGAAGAAAAATGTCCTCCTTGAGTGACCTATGCCCTCCTCAACTTGTCCTCTGAGATGCTCAGTACATCAGAAGGACAAGCTTGGCCCATGTCTTCCTGTGACCTTGTCCTTCTGTTTGCAGGCCCAGGAGATTCCAGTGGGGGGAGCCCCTTTCTCCAAGAGGCAGCAGTGTGATGTGAAATCCCCTCACCACGGTCCATTCGTTGTCTCAGTTAACATTTCCTGAGCATCTACTATGTGCCAGGCATATACTGGGGGCAGCAGAGAGGAAGAACACAAGAGCCAGGCCCTCCTCTCAAGGGACTGTGAGTCGAGTGGAGCAAACACTTTTCTAACCCAAGGCCACACAGAGAAATGACACTCTACACTCAGACTTATTTCTATCTGACATTGATTCGTACTTAGGACCTGACTCTGTTCAGTGTGAAATTGGACCCTGCTCAGCCCAGAGCGAGAGCTGCTCTCTGCTTTCCTGTTCGGGAGGTCAGGGCACCTGATTCCAGCTCAGCCGACAGGAAAACAGGGAGTGACGTTCAAAGCACTTTGCTCAGAAACAGCAAGAAAACACCTGACAGTGGAAACACTTCTTTCTGGAGCACAACCTTCACAAAGTTTTTTTCTCCTTTTTTTTCAAACTTGAAATAATTAAATTTAATCCAAAAATCATTTGACATACCTTTAGATTCTCTGAGAAGGAAAAGGAAAACCCTCAGGCAGTCATTCTAAATGCTGACACAGCAGTAAGGAGATTATTTTATTTTTTTTTTTCCCCGAAACTCTGTTCTCTTGGATTAATTCAAAGCAGGCAGCTCACATTCTTGAGAGAAAAATGAAAACCATGATTCCCTCTTCAGGTATAAAGTACACACATAATTAATCAAGTTTCGTCCAAGGCTCTTCATGCTTTTTATGTTGGCTATTCTAAAGCAGACACTGTTTTCCAACAACGACTACTGACATCCAGGGAGAGGTTCCATTTGTTAAGGAAAGACACCATGATTATGGTGAACTAAGACAGATAATTCTTAAAACAAACGGTTCTCGCAGGCAGGACAAGGTCAGGGTGACAACAAGACCATCGGGAGAAGGGCACGGAAAGACATTTTGCTCTGAATATAGGGGCAAGAAGAAGGGTAAAGAAATTTTGAGCCAAGCACCCAGGAAGACAATGACAATGGCTTACATCTGTGGTGTGCATCCTGTGTGCTGGGCACCACCATGCCAGCAGTTATGCCCTGACAACCCCGTCCAGCAAGTACTATGTTTACCCCTCTCCTCTGCAGATCAGTTAACTGAGGGAGGAGAGGTTAAAGTAACCCAAGGAGAGAGGCAGGCGGCATTGGATCCCAGCCGTCCCGGCTCCAGGTCCTGGGGTCTTCATCACTAGACTCTATCGCATCTGAATACGGGTTTATTATGACCAAGATTCATGCCAGGCATAGAAGGCAGGAGGCCAGTGCATGGGAAGCTCAGGACAAAGCATCCTCCCACCCAACTGCAGTAACAGAGTGATGGGAACAAAGAGGTTCCAGAGTCAGAGAGGCCTGGACTCCAATTCCACCCATGCCATCCATCTATTGGCAATGACCACGGGCCAATGACTCCCTTCCCTGAGCATCAGTTTCCCCGACTGCAAAGTGAGAAAAATGACAGCATCTACATCATCGTGGTGGTGTAAGGTTTAGAGGAGCTAATTACACATACAGCATTAAGAACTTGAAGAGGAGGAGGAGGAGGAAGAGGGGGGAGAGGAAGCAGCAGCAACTGTTACTACTCCTGGGGAAGAGTTCCAAGGCAGGCCCAGCAAAGTCTACCTGGAGGAGGGCACAGTGTCCCCAGCAAAGCGTATCCCTGACGTCCTCCACTCCCTTTTAGCTCCCAGCTCTGAGCGCCACCATTTTCCCCACCCGAGTTCCCAGCTCCACTGTAGCCCTGATCTCCAAGGGCCCTGCTGTGCACCAGCCAGGTGAGCTGGAGTGGTGAGGCAGGCGCACACCATCACTCATCTCCACGTTCCCTAAGCCTGGCACAGTCCCTGGCACAATGGGACCCTGGCAATGCATGTCTGGATTTCAAGTATTATCTTAAGTGAGGGGAGTGAACACTCTGACTGCCGCCCGCATCATCCCGGGACAAGAAACTGGACCAAGGAAGGGATGTGTCACATCTGCAGAGAGTTCACCCAAAGCACAGCTATTCCCAGTGTGATGTGTGGTGCCTGCTGGTTTTTCAAGCTGGTCTTTGCAGGAAAAAACACCTCCCAAAACACCCGCCCCCCTGAACTTCAGGTTCCATCCCTTTACCTGACACTCAGAACAAAGTCCACAGGAAACCTCAGGCCAGGGAGACCGGGAGGAGGAGAGCACAGCACCCAAAGGCTGGCTCGCTCAGCACCTCGCGTTGTTCTCCGGGCTGCGAACTCGTCTCTCGTGCGTCCCACGGAAGTGGACAAACACACTGAAGCGAAAGCTCAGGGCTTCTACTACCGCGAGCTTCTTTTCATAAAAGCAGCTCTCCAAAGTATCTTCCCCACAAAGGCTTTCTGGAAACACACCTGCAGTCAAATGACCTAAGTAGGAGGGGAAAGGACAAGCCCAGCTGCGGAAGCCCTGAGTTATCGGGAAGAAGGAAGCTGCGCTACGGCAGCCCGGTGGGGCCAAACGCCAGGACGCTGAGGCGCGCAACAGGGAGGCGCTGAAAAAGGCTGTTAAGGGAAAAAAAAAAAAAAAATGAAAAAAAATTTTTAAAAGGAGGGACATGGATGAGACAATCCGTAAGGACTCCCGGGTCAGACGTTGGGTAGAACATCGCTCGCCCTGTGGGGCCACCTGGTGAAATGTCCCAGCTCCGCTTGCTCGGTACGTGGCAATCCCCTTCCTGTCCACGATCTCACGGAGGCTGTCGGGTCATTTAATTATCAGAAAGCCCCACGACCGGTCCTTCTGTCCCTTTCCTCACCCAAATCCGATGTAAATTGTTCCTACACATAAAACACTCAATTTAAAATTTTCACTCAAAGCGCTGTCATCTCACTTATTAACAGAGTGACACTGGGTGAGTTCTTCAACCTCTCTTTAAGCCTTGAATTTCTCATCCAAAAAAATGAAAGAATTATAAAATTTCTACCTCATAGAGTCGTTTGAATATTTAAGGAGTAAACTGCCTTAGCACACTGCCTGGCGTATAATAAGTAATCAATAAATATTAGTTATTACTATCCTTCTCTTCTTCCTCCTCCTCCTGCTCCTCCTCCTCATCATCATCATTGTGATGATGATGCAACCCCAGTTTGCTACTTTTAGCAAACAGTAAAAAGATTTTTTGTGTCAGGAAAATTCAAAGCATCTCTGTTTCATATGCTTTTCATAAATAAAGTATTAATATTTAAAAGTCCAATTTAATATGTTCTTATTACATGGCTAAAGATCGTTTCATTGGTCCACAAGACTAAATTAAGTACAGGAATCAAGTATTTCAGGTCCATAAGACTGAATTAAATACAGGAATGAACCATTAAAAAATATAAATAAATGTGGGACTTCTGTATAACTCTGCATCAGTATTACACACATTAATTCAGGGCTGACATGTTTGGATAAGACATCAGAGAAAAGTGAATTCTGAGTTTTGGAAAATAGGTAGAAATTTAGATAGATAAAGTGAAGCCATTTTAAGAATGACTCAGAAACCCATAAAAATATTCATGATAAAGTAAAAATCAATGGATTTTTAAAAAATATAACTTTGTATATGAAAAGTATAAACTCTATGTCAAAGGAAAAAATTTTAAGTCTCTTTAAAGAAACATACAGTTCAAGATGGCTGATTGAACCTACACATTTTGTCTCTCTTCCCTCTCAAAACACCACTGAAAAGAATAAAAAACATAAACATAAATCCATATCCAGCCTAAGGAGCCTCAAAGAGTACCAATCAGCAAAGCAGAATAGGAAAAAAATTATGAAAACGATAAAGCAGATAGTAATAAAACAATGGTAATACGACAAAGAAGAAACTTCCTTATAAAGGAGGTTGGCCACAGAAGGGGAACCCAAGTTCTGTGCATAAATTCTCTTCAAATTATTTGACTAACTCAGAAATTGCAATGTGCAGAGCAAGACTCCAAGAACCCCAGTGGAAAATAACAGCTGCAGTCTAAAGAGTCAAGCAGAGATTTCCGCAGCTAACCAGTGCTAGGAGATCGAGTTTAGAGTTGAGATTTCTCTAAGTTAGACTTTCTACTGAAACCTCAGAAGAGCCAAACCATAAGATTAAAAACCACATCCCAGAATTAAGGGATAGAACCTAGGATCAAAGGAAAAGCCAAAACAGACTTGCCCAAACATAGCCTGAAACCAATGTTGCAAGGATTAACGTGACCCAAAAGTAAATTAACTGCACACAAGAATAAAACTCAACACTCTTAGAGGAAAATAATAACCTAGAATCTCCACAATGTATGATTCACAATGTCTAATATACAATAAAAAGTTACTAGACATGCAAAGGAAGCAAGAAAATGTGACCTATAATCAACAGGAAAAAAAAAATCAGAATTATAGATCACCTCAATATTGGAATTAGTGGAAAAGGATTTTCTATTATAAACATATGAAAAGATTATAGGGGAAGGTGAACACAATGGGTGAACTGACAGAAAACATCAACAGAGACACTAAAACTTTTAAAAACAACCAAGTGGGAATTATAGATGTGAAAAAAATGGATATCTGAAATAAAACATTTATTGCATGGACTTACAGCAGAATAGACACAGTAGAACAAAGAATTAGTGAATTTGAAGATAAATCAGTAGAAATTATCTTAAACTGAGCCACAGAGAGGAAAAAGATTTAAAAAGTAAAATAGAACAGAGTATCCCAGATTTATGAAACAACATCAACTGTCTAATATATTAATATGTGTGACTAAAGAACCAGAAGGAAAGGAATAAAAGAATGAGGCAGAAGAAATATTTTTAAAAAAATGTCTTAAGAATATTTAATTGACGAAAGACATCAAATCATAGTTCCAAAAATCTCAATGAATACAAGCAGGAAAAATACAAAAGAGACAAACCTACACACATCACAGTCAAATTGCTGAAAACAAAGAGAAAGTCTTAAAAGCAACCAAGGGTCAAAAGTCAGCACATTCAGAAAAGCAATAATAACGGTAGCATCTGACTTCTCATCAGAAACATAGAATCCACAAGACAATGCAAAGATATCTTTAAAGGGATGAAAGAAAACTTTCAACCTAGAATTCTATATTGAACAAAAATATCTTTCAAAAATAAAGACAATTCCAAAAAAACAAAAGCCGGGAGAATTCATTTCAGGCAACTTGCACTACAAGAAATGCTAAAGGAAGTTTTTCAGGCTAAAGGGATATAATCCCAAAGGGAAAACCCAAATCTAAAAGTAGTAATAAAGAACATTGAGAATGTGGATAATTTAAAAAAAAAAAAATCTTAATTTTTGTTAAAGCACATTGATTGTTTAAAGCAAAAATAATTTAAATGTTTTATGGGATTTGTATGTAAAAATAAAATTTATGACAATGTACCAAAGGTGTGAGGGGAGAAATGAAAGTATTCTGTCCTAAGATTTTTACACTGTAAATTAAATGGTATAATACTGACTTAAGGGAGATGGTGATTAGTAAAAATTGCATATTATAATTGCTAGAGAAACTACTAAAATTTTTTAAAGAGGTATAGCTAATAATTCAATAAAGGAGATAAAATGGAATATTAACAATTATTTGACTAATGTAGAAGACAGAAAAAGAGGGATAAAGAACAGATAGGACAAATAGAAACCAAATAACAAGGTGATAGATTTAAACCCAACCATATTAATAGTTACATTAACTATAAATGATTTAATCGCTCCAATTAAATGGCAGAGACTGGCCAGATGGATAAAATTAAAAGATACAATTATATGCCATTTACAAGAGACACACTTCAAACATAAAGACACAGATAAGTTGAAAGTAAAAGGATAGAAAAGATATTCTGTGGAGACATTAATCTCAAAAAGATAATGTAGCAATGTATTAATGTTAGATAAAGTAGACTTCAAGATAAGAAATATTAACACAAAGGAAATGAAAATTTCATAATGATAAAAGGTTCAATTCATCAGGAGAAGATAAAATTTAAGAACACAATTTAAGAACATAGACATAAAAATTATGACATCCAAGTTACTAAAAGGAAAAAAAAGGGGGATAATAAAGAAATCTTGAGCTAGTCAGCTAAAATCAAGAAATGAGGGAGGGAGGAACATAAAAACAAAACACCAAAAATAGAAAACACAGAATAACTTGGCAGCAATAAGACAAAAATATTAGTTATCTCAAAAGAAAATATGCAGGCTTTAATTACCCTAGTTTGACAGAGATAGTGACAGAGATAGCATATCTTTGAATTAAAAAGGGCAAATTTAAAAGAGTAAAATTATA
>NW_012142634.1:3650529-3653177 GCF_000956105.1 Propithecus coquereli
AAAAAAAAAAGGGGGTAATAAAGAAATCTTGAGCTAGTCAGCTAAAATCAAGAAACGAGGGAGGGAGGAACATAAAAACAAAACACCAAAAATAGAAAACACAGAATAACTTGGCAGCTGTAAGACAAAAATATTAGTTATCTCAAAAGAAAATATGTAGGCTTTAATTACCCTAGTTTGACAGAGATAGTGACAGAGATAGCATATCTTTGAATTAAAAAGGGCAAATTTAAAAGAGTAAAATTATAGAGAATTTGAATTAGCACAGCTAACTTGCTTTAATATATTTAGAACTTTGTATCCACCAAACAGAAACTATTCATTATGTTCAAGCTATGTAAATTTACAAAAAAATGACTATGTATGTGGCCACATAGAAAATCATAACCAATTATAAAACATAGAAATCACAAAAGCCACAGTCTCTGGTATCAATATAATAAAACCGTTTTAGCACTATCATTATCCATATGAAAGACTAGGAACTGAAGAACAAAGAGATAAATCAACCTACTCAAGTTTACACAGCCAGGAAGTGGCAGATTATCATTTTAAACCAGCGGTCCCCAACCTTTTTAGCACCAAGGACCAGTTTCATGGAAGACAATTTCTCCACGGACTGGGGCTGAGAGGGAATGGCGAGCAACAGGAATGGCTGTTCATAAATTCATATATACAGATGAAGCTCTGCTGGCTCACCTGCCGCTCACCTCCTGCTGTGCGGCCCGGTTCCTAACAGTCCATGGCCGGAGTGGAGGACCACAGCCCAGGCATCCTGGCATTAGAGCCCTCAGTCTTAACCACTGTGCTATACTCCTTCCACAGGCAGTGGGAGGGATTTCCCCTCCAGATGTCTAAATATACTATAAAACTACAATAAATAAAATGTTAATTGAGCCAATACCTGGCAAACAGATAATCGAAATAGAATTCAGTTGCAATCCCACAGACATGGAAATTCGTATTTGATAAATTTGTCTCTGAGAAAGCAACAGTGTTTTTTATAATTGAGGAACCATATGAGAAGGAAAAAGGTTAAATCCCCTACCTCACCCCACAGGTAAAAAAATAAATAACCAATATATTAGGAAATTAAAATTAAAGAACAAAAGTATAAAATACTAGACAATACAGAAGAACATTTCTGTTTTACATGGGAAAGGACTTTTTAAATAGGACTGAAAATCTGAAACCATAAAGAAAAAGACTGATGGACTTACCTGCAAAAAAATGAAAACTTGTACACAATAGAAATCACAAAGAACCTTAAAAGTCAGCCATAGACATTGAGAAAATATTTGCAATATATGAAAGAAAAGGTTAATATTTATAAGATATAAAGCACTCCTATACATCAGTAAGATCAATTCAGAGATTGAATAGAAGCATAGATAAAGAAAAAAAATAGATACCCACTGAAGAAATACAAATTGCCAATACATATGTGAGAAGACGCTCAACTTTAAACACAGAAATGAAAAGTAAAGCAAATATTACATTCCTTGCCATGGCAGAAATAAAAATCATTAACACCCAGCATTGGCAAGAAAAACAGACATCTTCACACACTGTCAGTGAAATATATGTATAGCCCATTGAGTGGGCAATTTGGCGATGTCCATCTGAATTTAAAGCACATTTGGTATCTGACCCAGAAAATTCATTTGCAGAACTTTGTCATGCAGCCATATTTGAGCAGGTGAGCTACAATGCAGGCACAATTACAATGTTATTTATCACAGCAAAAATGAGAACACCATAAAATTTCATGAATACATTAATACAATGGAACGCCACACAGCTAATAAAAAAAAAAATCAAGTAAATCTGTATAGATAGAAAATATCTCAGAGATATTAAGTTTTTAAAAATTAAATTATATATAAAATGTGGTCCCAGTGGTTTTTTGTTAATTATATGTAAATGTATACTTAAAAGTTTAACTTTAACAAGGGCAGAAAGAGGTAAAGGGGTTCAAGGAGGCTTATACTTTTTGTATTGTTTTAATTTTTACACGTATTTTATAGTCTTTAAATTTTTTTGTTGTTGTTGTTAGAGACAGAGTCTCTCTCTGTTGCCCAGTGTGGAGTGCAGTGGCCCAATCATAGCTCACTGCAGCCTTGAACTTCTGGACTTAAGAGATCCTTCTGCCTCAGCTTCCTGAATAGCTAGGACTACAGGCGTGTGCCATCATGCTTGGCTAATTTTTTTATTTTTATTTTTTGTAGAGATAGAGTCTCGCTATGTTGCTCAGGCTGCTCTCTAACTCCTGGCCTCAAGCAATCCTCCTGCCTCAGCCTCCCAAAGTATTGGGATTACAGGCGTGAGCCACTGCACCCAGCCTACAAATATTTTTTAAGTTGAGGGGAAATATATTCATTCCCACCACATTCACCTTGGTGTAATCCTTTCTAATATTTGCACAAATCAGACATACTTCAAATAGTTGCAGTTCTCAGATATATTTTTATATACTTCTTTTTTGTGTGTAACTATTACATTATAAAATTTCACTAAGTTTCTTCATGATTTTCAAAAATGATTCTTTTTATAGCTATATAATATCCAGTGTGTCCATCATTTACCAACCTATCTTCAAATGTTGACCATTGAGTCTTAATTTATATTTTTATTTGAAAAATATATTT